>NC_060123.1:573301719-573604750 GCF_021461395.2 Schistocerca americana | reverse complement strand
TAGACAATAAATGACGGCATTTTCCGCCTGGACTATGCTAAAAACTCAGAACAGCGTGTATTCTTGAAGTTTAACTGGTATTTTAGTAATTACGTAGTGACATTTGTCATTCCAGAGTGGCACATTAGGCCTAAGTCACGATCACAATTAAATGCACTGAATAGTAGTGCAGTCAGAAGACAAAATCTTTTGCAAATTATTGCAGGATTGTCACCGCAGATAAAAACAAAATTTAATTTTAATGTCATGATGTTTATGTTTATAACATACCAACTACCACATTTTCCAGAAGTTGAGTGGGTTTCAGTTTTCGACTGCGGGAAAGAGTAACAACATTACTGAGTGTATATTTAAGATACTTCAAGGACGCTGTAAATAAATCGGGAACTTACAAAAGTAAATATGTCTCTGTTCCCACGCGTTTCTCACTGGAAAATTTGGATACCGGCCTGTCAAAGTTTCTTGATTTCCCCGTAACATTTCTCGTGCTCCTGTGATGTTAACGCATGCCTGACAATATACAGTTCAAGCTGTTTCTTTAATTAGGATTTTCCCGATTATTTCCCATACACTTTAGAATGTTTAAAATATGCTTGAAAAACATTTGACGGCTGATTCTGAACTGTCAGCGCCTTCTCTTCGGTCATGCTACCTATTTCTTCGTCCGACACTACAGTATTTACACATAGGTTGCCGTAAATGCTGAAAGGCCAAGTAATTATGCCATTAAATCAGGAATACTTTCGTTTGTGGTTTCCATTGCTAACAATATTGACAGTTGTATACTTCGACGTTATTTCACGCATTATTTGATACTCTACTGCCGGCCGGAGTGGCCGTGCGGTTCTAGGCGCTAAAGTCTGGAACCGAGCGACCGCTACGGTCGCAGGTTCGAATCCTGCCTCGGGCATGGATGTGTGTGTTGTCCTTAGGTTAGTTAGGTTTAATTAGTTCTAAGTTCTAGGCGACTGATGACCTCAGAAGTTAAGTCGCATAGTGCTCAGAGCCATTTGAACCATTTTTGATACTGTAATAAATCATACGTCTTACTTTGGACTAAGTAAAACTTAGCGGTGGGTTGTTCAACCTCTTTCACAGCTCAGAAGCAACATTTCTAGAGAGTTGGCCACGTAGCAGTATTTTTGTACGTCTAGGTTTCGTACCAGTTCAGTCTGCGACTTCCTGTGGTTGGCAGCATACAACTCAGTTCGGAAATTTTCATGTTTAGGTCGTATATGTTATCCATAGCGATAAAAAAACGTATAGTAAAAGATATGCCTGCTGCTATCCTTTGACGGCAAGGGGGATAAAACGTCCAAGATCAGAACAGTAATATTATGTATGAAACTGATATGACATCGAGCAGGATGCAAGTGGATTTTATTGTTTAAGAGCATGAAACTGCTAGGGCAATTCCACTTACTGCTACTCTGACGGCGGTATGGTTCGTCAATACTATGTGGACGGTACAAATGGCTCTGATCACTATGGGACTTAACATCGGAGGTCATCAGTCCCCTAGAACTTGGAACTACTTAAACCTAACTAAACTAAGGACATCACACACATCCATGCCTGAGGCAGGATTCGAACCTGCGACCGTAGCGGTCGCGCGGTTCCAGACTGAAGCGCCTAGAACCGCTCGGCCACATCGGCCGGCATGTTATGTGGAACTTATGTTATGCTACCACACAAATGTAGACTACAAACTGAACATAATAACAGGGGAAATATGTGTTTGTGAGACAGTGAAACGCAGAGCAGAAAATTGTGAACTGACTACAGGAGGTATTACGTAATAGTTTCTGAGTCTGCTGCGCGATGCACGTGCGAAATGAAGAAAAAAAAAAAAAGGCCAGGAGTGGCAAGGCCACTAGTGCACGTTGCAGCCGAACTTGTGTGTCATAGTGGAAGAGTGACCTAATGCACAACGACCGTCCATGGTACTAAAATCAATACCACTAAGATCCGTGGTGATGTATCATTATCTCGTATACGTTAGGTGACACAAAGAAATTCACTTACTGTAGTGACATAGTGGTGCCATGTCATTAAGAACAACAACTCTAAAGTTCGTACTCGAGAGGATTTGAGCCGAGTGGGATGGTGTAGGAACAATTCAGTTTCGCGGTGAATTCGAAACAGTTTTGAGATTTTACGACTATTGGATCTACGTACATTTGTATTTGTTCAAACTTTCACTCAACTGATACGTCTGCCTGCGTGGAGAGGCAGGAAGTGAGTTCAATTGGCGGTTTTTGTTTTGTTTTTGTTTTTTGGGTGTTGGGGATACGTCAACACTTAGATAAAGTTCAAATTATTCGAAGAAATGCGGACGGGATATTTTAGGAACTGACATTTTTTGTAAAGGATAAATTCAGACAGTAAATGTTTAATATAATGTTGCTATGTTTACTCCGATATTAGAAAGAAATCGAAGAGTTTTGTATGCAGAAGTTACTAGAGCCGATCAGCTGTCTGAGAATGTAACTTGTTTACTGCTTGTCTTGCTGTGGCGAATAGCAATTTGATGACCTGTAATTTGAATCTGCTTATTCCAGCTTTCGAAATTAGCTGCACTAATACGGAATTATCTTTCACATTCTTTCACCCTTAACGAAGGACGACAATGCAGAACTAAATCCATCTGAATGTTGCATAAAATTGGATATAGTCTAAATAAGTCCACTTCAAACACCGTAGTTTCTTTTTAATTTCCTTATTATTAGACAGTCTCTTTGTAACAGTATACTGTACTGATCTATATTCGTAACATATTAATCTGTACTTCCGTCACTTTTTGGCAAAATAGTTTCATCTCGAAGGTTGAAAAGCGAATGGCTTGACTTTTATTCCATTGAAGTGTGTTTATTACGAATATATCTTCTGTTAATTAGGTCTTAACCAGACGACGTCTTTTATCATATCTAATTTAATCTATATTCGTTACGTTACAAAAATTTTAGATCCCGTTACTGTCAAATTAAACTGTGAACATCAGGTCGAATTCTTCCATCACGCTTGTTTCGTGGGTATAATCCTCAATCCACAATGCCCTCGTCGTTGACGTGACGTTTAACTGTAACCAGCTTTCCTTTATTCATTCTATTACACTTTTCTGTATCTTCCAAACTGCATTGACCTTCACTAAATAATTTCAAGGTTGTATGGAAGCAACATCACATTTTCTCAGCGACCCACAAGAAACATTGAAGTATTAAAAAACATTTGATCACTCACATTTATACACTACTGACAGTGTCCAGTATACGATTCTTTGTCACAAAAAACACAGCGCGTATCAAAAATGTGTTTAAAAACTTTTGGGGAGGGGAGTATTCATCAAACCAAAATAGGAAAAAAAGATTATAAAAACGTATATCCGATAATGGTTTGTTTTTAGTGATTAATAATTTTACTGAATTCTTTAGCGAGAAAGTCATAGCAAATGTCCAAAATATCTCGGCTGTTTCCACATTTTCATGTAATTGTCAAATTAAGGACTGTCGCAGTTTTTAAAGCAGTTGTGGACGGTATGGAATAGTTTCGCGCGCTTCCATTGCCCGTTGACGAAGACACTCTGTATCAGCAAAATGTGCTTCATAAACAGTAAACCTGTACAAGTGTTCTGAATGATGTTATTGTAGGGAGTATAATCAGAGCTAAGAGAACGTATTAAGCTACCAGCCACTTTTAGTTGTGGTATACACGTTAATCTTATGCAGCTTCTCTTGCGTAACCCGGACCGTACTACGAGGATTTTCATCCGCCTACAGGAGTAGTTGGGAAAATTTGTTATTTCGAAGGTAAATACGTCTCTATAGCAACGCATCGCCATAGGGGATACACTTAGGAACTTAGGACAATTGACTTGTACCGATAACACTATTCGATTATCTAACAAAGTAAATTTTTATTTTTGATTACTAGGTTAAGATTTATTTTACCCAGAGATGCGTTGGATGCTAACTTTCCGTAAAAATTCAAAAACAGTTTTCGGGCCAGTTTTTACCCGTTGTGTTGTGAAAAGTTCGAAGGCAGTTCTTATAAAAGTACTTTTGATTAATCCTGTCCAATATCATTTAGATATGGGTCTCGTACCTCAGAAGTACTAGGTGTATTTTCTTGTTCTGTCGTTTTCGAATATGCTTCTTGTGGTTTTCTTAAATCTCTTCAGGCCAATAGACATTAAAATTTTCCATCAACAGCAGGACGGATACTTTGTTATAGCCTACTGAACCTACTGAGCCTACTGATAACCTTGACGTCGGGTGCACTTCATCTCTTTGAATGAAAAACATGTCCAGAGTACGTCAAAAAAAGCTATACTGAATAAACACAGTGAAAGATTTGTGCGGGAGTTCTGTACGCGAAATTAGTTGTGAACAGATGCAGATGAAATGTACATCTACAGGGGATGAATTTAAAAAGACTGCCTTTCATGTGTGATGACGTGGCTATTGTTTTCCTTCCTATTCTTTTGCAGAGTACCTATTTTTCTATGAATTTAATACTGTCGTTAGTGCGTTTTGGTGTCAACATTTAAGTTGCCAGATGCAGTCTCCAACTTCGGATCGGCTTATCTAACTTTCCTCAGTTTCGTAAGTAAGTTACCCATATCACATTACTGCAAGTAATGCAGTCGCCGTTCAGTGCATATTCATTTCCTTTCCACTGGACTTTTACGAGGCTTAGAAGTAGGAGGATCGCGGACACTGCATGCTTAAATCAATCTGGAGACCCAGTTGAAAGTTGAAGCCGCACTGACTCTTGTATCTTGTCAGATATCGTTAATCGTTTTATCACTACCTGCTTTCGTTTTCTTTCCTCATAAAATAGTGCTTGATACTTGGTGTTACAAGAGCAGGTTGCAGTACGTCGTGGGTCAAATTAAAATAGCGAGTGTACTTTCCCTGGTGATAACTGAGTAATGGGCACTGTAGTACATACCGATGAACATGCGTGCAAGACGAAATATGCAGAACGCGCGTCCGCACAGGCGTACGTGGTTGTAAAGGCACACAAACACACGGACTGTTGCGAGACAGGAATAGTTTTCAGTTGCGTTCATTACCATGGACAACGACGTATTTCTTCGAGTGTGTGATAAGCTGTAGAAAAGGACGCGTATAACCACGTTATTAGTTCTTCGACTATTTTTCCCTCTATCGTTCTTCTCTTCCGCCTGATATTATGTATTATTATGTCGAATATTTTACGCCATGTTGACTGAGCTTGGTGAGTCAGATAACGGTTGACATGTCGAAGCAAATAACGAATGACTTCGTACACCTGCTAAGTGTACAAGCGAAGAACACAGTGATATAGCAAATAATAACTGCGGCAAGAGCAAGGAAAGCTTGCAAGTACTGTTATCTGTTTACCAAGTTTTCCTTTCGGTTACTGCTCCAGTATTAGCGTGAAGTGTTTATGATTTACTTACAGTTTTGTGGACTGATATTACCCAATAAACAGCAAAACATAGAGAACCCTGGAAGATAAAACCACTGTGAGATAATGAATGTTGTGTGGGCGAATTTTTTGAAGTCGAGTCACAGTCCACTATTTACATGATTTTAAAGTGATTACACAGGCAGTGCCAGAAATATGCAGAAACACCTCTTCCACTCAACTCTCAAGCGTTTACAACAACACTAAACTAACTTAGTCCAAACTGGGTCATTAATATTTATAGGTACATTAATACTGATGTATTTTCTCATAATTTCAGGGTATGTCCATGTCGTAAGTAGTGCTCTGACGTCGTACCAACCAAAAACCCAAACTCTCACTTTTCGAATTATCTACCGTGAACATAGAGTTTAGGAGGAAGAATAAATCTATAATAGTAACAAAACAATGCTGTTAGAAGTGTTTGAAGTTAGTATTAGTAATGCAGCGAAGAATGTCCTGTACAGTAGCTTGTCCTCTGGTTTGCATCTTACTTCACGACCTACAAAAAAGATAATTTGAAAAAAAAATTAAAAAAGAATTTTAACACAGCTCAAGCGTTCATTTCACGTTATCACAGTTCTTTGTGAAATGAAATATTTTTCTGTTACTTATTAATTGTATTCTCATTCATTACACGCACCTTTTCAGGAGAAAAGTTCAAACTGTCTCCATATCAATAAAATATTTGTCCTGGGAACTGCGTGTGTCACCTTCTTAGAGTTTCAATGTAACACACGCCAGGCAATCGGATTCAACACATTATAACAGGAAAAAACATAAAACCACATAAACAAACGTAACCCACTGCGCACAAATGGGCGGAAAGATTCATAATTGGCGATTTCACAGTTACCAAACAGACACTAGGCATGACACATCCATTAGGCATCAGAGAGTATGCGTACACAGTGATATAAAGGGGAAGATCCATATAAAACTAATCGTAGACACATGCACAGGCCAGACAGATTCATTGGAAGAGACCTCAGGAAGTGTAGTTAACCCAAGAAGAAGATAGACTGAAAAACACTCGTCCGACCCACAGTTTATTGTTCGTCCTCTGGAACCCTTACCTGATGGGGCTAATACAGGAAACAGAGGAGCCCCAAAGAAGACCAGCGCGTTTTGCCACACGTTCATCTAGTGAGCCCGAAAGCGTCGTGGGGATGCTCATGCAACTAACTTCAGTGGCAGATGCGAGAATAGAGACGTTGTTCATCACAGTGTAATATATTGTTAAAATTTTGAGAGCGTATGTTATATTTCGCATGCTAACGGCCTTGCCGCAGTGGTAACACCGGTTCCCGTCAGATCACCGAAGTTAAGCGCTGTCAGGCTGGGGGTGACCGTCCGGTCTGCCGAGTGCTGTTAGCAAGCAGGGTGCACTCAGCCCATGTGAGGCAAACTGAGGAGCTACTTGAATGAGAAGTAGCCGCTGCGGTCACGAAAACAGAACGGTCGGGCGAGAGGTGTCCTGATCACATGTCCCTCCGTATCCGCATCCAGTGAAGCCCCTTCGCCGAGAGGATGACACGGCGGCCGGTCGGTTCCGTTGGGCCTTCCTAGACCTGTTCGGACGGAGTTTAATCATGTTATATTTAACGAGATGACCACGAAGATATAATATAGACATTCAAGGTCACACGGCGGCTTACCCACAATCTTTCAACCCGCGCACCCTTGGCGGCTGCAACATTGATAGGGACAGTGGAGAGGGTGAGTGACAGTGTACTTAATGTACACTCTGCCACATTCTATAGCGCGGTTTGTGGTGTATTCAGAAGCAGATGTGTTATCGTTTTATGCGTCTGGAACCGCACGACCGCTACGGTCGCAGGTTCGAATCCTGTCTCGGGCATGGATGTGTGTGATGTCCTTAGGTTAGTTAGGTTTAAGTAGTTCTAAGATCTAGGGGACTGATGACCTTAGAAGTTAAATCCCATAGTGGTCAGAGCCATTTGAACCATTTTGAATGCGCCGTAAGCCTCAAGGTCACTAGAAGCGCAGTACAAGCTCGGATTGACGAACAAAGAAATCGGCAATGTCATTTTCAAACGATCATCCCTATATTTTCCATAGATGTTTCCTGAAAACGCACAAAACCAAAATCTGGCTGGCCTCTCTAAATGTAACTGGAAAATCATATTTTTGGTCACTAGACGTTGAACTCATGAAATTTTCGAAAGGTTTAAGGCAGACGTGCTCATTTGCTAAAAAGGACATTTCACAACACAGACAATTACTTTTGCGTGCTGAGCACATACATGCTTTGCAGATAGTTTAAGCCCCATCATTATATTTCATGTACGATGTTTGTAATGCACGCATCGCTGAGTGAAAGATACACAGCGATCTGTATTATTTTTTAAATTTTTTGATGGCCTTGACAGTAATGCAAAACATAAAAACGTAATTTGTTGATCACCGGTTTCGGTTGGTTGACGACCAGCTTCAGGTCCATGAGGATAAGCAGAAAACTGCCTTTCACTTAAAGTGAACTTATCGATATTTAAAAAGCCTACGTTATTTGAAAAGTATTGAACATAAAAATAGTAAGAAACATACTATGCTTACTGAAGAATCTGTACCTATGAACAAAGTTGGCAGCAACATTGTCGTTACTAACTGTAGCTTTCTTTAGTAAGGGTTGTACACGTTTTACTATTTTTGTGTTTTAATAATTTTTAGGAATCTATGTTTTCACATTAATTGAAAGACAATTTCTGTTTATTTTCACAGATCTGAAAATGGTTTTTAACAAGCGAATGCGGTAATTAACAGGTTGTAATAATGTATTTTTATTGCGGTCAAGACTGTCAAGAAATTTAAAATTTTTTAACAGATCATATTTTGATGATAGAAACGTTCTCAATTTTTTGTTGTGGTAGCTACACTAAGCACTGTTGCATTAAACAGCAACGCTATTGACATTTGAAGCAGTAGTGAGCTGTATCTTGGTACATATGGCTTCCTTCGTTTACTTTTGAGGTAACGCATATGACACTTTGACATGTAATAGCAGAACAACGATTGTCTGATATTCTCCAGTGTGAACCCTGCTGTGTTTGTATTGATTTCCATGAGTATGGAGTACAACATAGGGATAGGGTGAAATCCGGAGCTGGTACACAACCTACTTCTGAGCAGATCAAAGACAGCGCCCGAGCTCAACTTTCCCGTTAGCCTGACCGATGGCAATCAACTTTATATTATGCCCTCATTTCATACACATTGCGGAGTGATTTATAACTGAATTCAAGACCTGGAGTACACTCTGATGATCGGAACAGACACCTCTGCATCTTTCCTTACCCCTGTCATTCTAGCTAGCTATCAAAAAATGGTTCAAATGGCTCTAAGCACTATGGGACTTAACATCTGAGGTCATCAGTGCCCTAGACTTAGAACTACGTAAACCTAACTAACCGAAGGACATCACACACATCGATGCCCGAAGCCAGCTATCTGCAGGTTGAATGCAACCATGATTCAATTGCTTCAAGCGCGGAGAAGGTTAATTGTTGTGTATTACTTTTTAGTGGTCACCGTGTCAGGTTAACTACTGCATCCAAAGTCGTTTATAATTTTTGTAATACGTCCGCTTGTTCAAATAACTCTCCAACTTCCCAAGTCTCTTCTTCTGTTAAGGATTCTCCATATCATTCTGTACTGGCATAACCTAGAGAGGTGGTACAGCGTCTTTTAAATCGTTGTTGGATGCAACAGAATCTAAATACAAGTTCAGGAAACCTGATTCACGTTGCCCAAAATATTATTGTGATCAACGACACAGACATTTTACTTCCCCAGTGTTGTGCAATGAACTATCGTTAAGTTTCTAATGACCTGATGGTAGGTGAAACGGTTTTCAACCTCGTGAGCAAAACTGAAAGATTAGTGTTGAACATACAGTCGGCGATAAGGTCACCATTGACAGAGCACAACCACAGACTGGAGAAGGATGAGAACAGAAATACGTCGCGTCCTTTTCAAAGGGACTATTGTGGTATTTTCTTTAATGAAGTTAAGGAAACCATGGGAAACCTAAGTCTGTATGGCCAGAAGAGGATTCGAACACAGATTGTTCAAAATAGGAGACCAGAGCGTTGACCATTGCATCACACTCCCAGTCTTCACAGTCCAGATCGCCCCTATGATAGCGACTTTAAATACAAGAGAACTGCAAAAAGTATTTTCTTCTTCCTCCTTTTCCTAGCCTTACCAATTCTTTCACAGGATCGACAAGCTAATCGGTATTTGGATGTTAGTAGCAGAGAGTAGCCTTATGCCCTCCCTGTCAACCCCACCCTGCCCCACATCCTGCTCCTGGGACAGAACATGTGTACCGCACAAATCTGCGTCTAGAGTTATACATGTGAAAGTGTGTAGATGAAGTGTGTGAACGTTTTCGAAATGTCTGCGAATCATGTAACTGAGGCAGGACGTGGATACCAGCCCGGTATTCACTTAGTCGGATGTGTTAACCCAGTGAAAACCACATCCAGGCTGGCGGGAAAACTGATCCTCGTCGTTAATCCACTCGGTGGATTCGATGAGGGGCCGACACGTCTTCCTGAATACCGAGAGTTGTGTGCTAACGCGCATGGCTGTCCAGGGGGGTAGGGCCCTCAGAAGGTGAAGTTAGCCGGACGAAGTGGCCGAGCGGTTCTAGGCGCTACAGTCTGGAGCCGAGCGACCGCTACGGTCGCAGGTTCGAATCCTGCCTCGGGCATGGATCTGTGTGATGTCCTTAGGTTAGTTAGGTTTAATTAGTTCTAAGTTCTAGGCGACTGATGACCTCAGAAGTTAAGTCGCATAGTGCTCATAGCCAAGGTGAAGTTACATACTTTTTATTAAATGCTGCGCTACACTTCGAAGTTACACAGATACGTGACGCTATTTTTGAACATAGCCACCAAAGCTATAAACAACTGTCGGAACATTAGAGAAGTCGATCAGCCCCTCGCCTATAAGAATCCGACCTATCGTCACGGAGCCATTCGAGAACCGCTGTGTGAACGCCATCATAGTTGGGAAATCTCTTTTCTCCAGATGCTCTCTCAGTTTGCCAAAAGATGGAAATCACACAGTGCAAGATCCTGACTTCCTGATCTGCTTCACCCATGTCTCTGTGACTTTGGTCAAATATTTGACACCATTTCACTTTTGCTTGATACAACATTGCATTTGGTCCATGTACCGTCAGAATTCCACAGGGAATTCGTGTGCAATTTAGACGTTTTGCCCCCGTGCTCTCTAGTTACCGCGTAATTTCAGTCGCACACTGTGATGCGCTATTATCCGTACCACAGCAGAACTGTCTCTGCAGGAATCCCGGAACATGTACTCTTCTCTGAGAATGCGCAGTTCTTGTTGCGTAATTTAGCCTGGGAGAACATGTGTTACCTAGTTTCTTGTGGCCCTACGTACTTGGCATCTTCGCTGGAGAAAGATACAGTAGCAAGAGAAAGGGGAGGATGATAACCGACTTACGTACTATCATCGAAGAGATAATTAGGGGTCTTATGAAGCTCATTTCGCTCTGTTCGTGAATGAGATACGAAATACCATAGAGAGTGGCTTGCAAGATGATCCCGTGTTACTTGTCTTTCGAAAACCTTTTGCTGCAGTTCGACACTGTTGCCTGTTGAACGAAATTTAAGCTAATGGAACATCGGGGATTTTTTTGTTTAGATTACAACATTCCTAGCACGTAGACACTAGCGTAAGGTTCTCAACGGGATGAAATCATCAAACGTGAGAGATGTTTCCCAAGGAATTGTTATAGTATGGTTACTATTCATGATGGACACAAATGAGCTGGTGTGTAATGGTGAAAGATATATTTTATGGGTATCACAGCGCTTGAAGAAAGTGAGAACCTGCGGAAGCCGGCCGAAGTGGCCGTGCGGTTAAAGGCGCTGCAGCCTGGAATAGCAAGACCGCTACGGTCGCAGGTTCGAATCCTGCCTCGGGCATGGATGTTTGTGATGTCCTTAGGTTAGTTAGGTTTAACTAGTTCTAAGTTCTAGGGGACTAATGACCTCAGCAGTTGAGTCCCATAGTGCTCAGAGCCATTTGAACCTGCGGAAGTACGTTTAAGATAACGACAAAAAATATTAGCCGATCCTAAAGGAGTATACTAGTTGCTTTGGATTATACAGAACGGGTACTTGGCTTGGCTCGGCGCTCCACCGCTGACGCAAGTCATGGCAGTGAAATACTGTGTATGTATCAGGAGGTTGTGCGGAATCAACGCAGAGTATCTAGCTAACAGAACACTGCACGGCACTATTAACTGAGAGAAACGTGAAGTTACTTCGGGTATACTCCGGAGGAATGTTGTACGACCATTACAATTCACTGTAAACAGGAATGACCTGTGGGATGACGTCAGTCGCTTCTTTAGTATGTTCGCAGGTTACGCTGTTCTACCAGTGAATTCGCAATGCTAGAACATTGTAGTGGAACGCAGGAAGACCCGCAAGGATCTACGACTGCTTCAGGAACTGGCAGTTGACCGTGAGTGTAAACAAATCCAGCGTATCAACGTTCGACAGCGGCGAGGTGCGATCGAGGGAGCGACAGATCAGGAAATCGAATGCTCTTTCCCAGTGGAATCACCCGGGCGTATGTCTTTAGCAATTTAGAGAGGTCAAGCGGCTGGAACAGAATTTTTATTAGTTGATATCATTAAAATTCTCTCCAGTCTTCGTAATCATTGCAGACAACGATGTTCGTGTTCTATCTTGATATAACTAGATTTTTTGCAAGTTGCCTATACGAATAAAAATCCGTATTCAGTGACCTATCTAAAAGACAGTTGTTATGTTTACAGCAACAACTCTCATAGTTATTTCATGTCCCACATAATCCACATTACCTACATGTTGAAACAGGTCAGGCGTTGAAAAGTGTTCAGTGGCAAGTGGTACAAGATCCAGAAATAATGTGGTAAATCACATGGAAGTCGGTCCTTTAGTCAAACTGTAATATCTAGTGCAATGAGGAACGGCGGTATGCACCTAATTCATTTCTGTATATCTTCGAGTACAGTATCTGAGAAACTGTTTACTTTAAGACGTAAGTCGTCACGAGAAATAAGATGTATAAACAAAATGCCTTCAGTTCAAGAATATATCGAACTCGGACATGGCTGGAGCATTTTATAGCGTAAATAATTCCATATCTGATGTTGAGAGGCGACTGTTTTACGTTTTTTTGCTGAGAGTCCTTCCATTCTGTGTTTATAACTGTGTTCCATCAGTACGAGCACTAATCTGTATTTGCTGTTCTTAAAATTATGATATTCATCTGATTAACTGAAAATCTACGTCGATAACTGTTCCCTGTAAATCTCTATAAAATGCGAGGCTGTGGGTACTTCTATTTTTGTGCCCCAATAAAGCTTCTTCCGTGATATTCCCGGATGGAGGATGGGAAGAATGACTATTTATAAGGCACGGCTCGAGGAGATGTTAAATTTTAGCTTCATGATTTCTGCAAGAACAGTGCGTAAAGGTTGGAAAGTTTGCTAATATTATAATTAATACTGGTTTCTAGAAATTTCGATGCAGGCTTTTCCAAGATATTGGATACCTCAATTGCTGTTAACGTTGATTGCTTCTTCATTTCGTAATTACCTGTCTTAAATTCCCCCTCTAACCTCATCATTTCCATTTCAAAACCTGAATGCTTCTTGATTTCCAGTAGCTTCAAAGATTGTAGAATGTTTTGCAGACGTAAATGAAAGGGAGAAAGCAGAAGATCATAACAGTTAAGTGTATTATTCATGCTCCCAATCGAAAGTCGAAAATTATGGTTCACTGATTTTATGAGGGTTCATCCAGATGTTCATCAATGGATTGAAGAAAATGGACTGGTATTCCTGCTGTAAGCTAGACAAAGCTTGGTTTTTCAATAAATCGGCGTAGAAATTTTCTGTGTCGTATAATCTGTGATGTCTATAATCAGACGGTGAGCCTATCCGGTGGACGAATGGTCAACGCATCACACAGATTTACAGACTCTAATTGTAGTTCGCATCCCGATTTAGATAAAGCGTTATCATTAAAAATTTGTCTTCAACAAAATGATTGATTTTTCAGCATTATAAAAAGCTATGTTCATTTGATGTAGAAGAAATGAGACATAGGATAATATCATTAACGTTCTTTAACCTAGGGCAACAAACGTTTATGTTTCTGCTACTTTAAAAAGCTCCACTGGAACAGTATAAGAGCGTAGAACATATATTACGAAATAAATTATTGTCGTTGTGTAATGCTGTTTACGTTTATTATCACACACAAAATTACCTTTATTATTATATATCGGACCGAAATAGAATAAGTATAATGACCAACGAATTAAAATATTAATTTTGTCGATTTTCATGAATTACTTCACTTCATTTGAGTAACTATTTACAGCAATCAAATGCTGATTATTTAGTGAAAAATGTAGATTTCACAGCGAAACAGAAATAAATCTATGATAATTTTCTCAAAACTACGGACTTTAAATGTAACATGTGACCCATGACTGCCCGTCTCCATTTGTCTTCGACGTGAGTTCAGTGCAATAAGCGGCGATACAGTGACTCACCGACGAGTAGCACTCTTTGAAAAACAGAGACTTCAGGGCACAATGGGAAACTGTGCAACAAGAAAGCTGATGGAAGCCTTGAGAAGAAATGGTGCATCACCTGCTTGTTCGTCTCCTCATTTTTACGTGCGAACAATACCATTCGTCAGGCATATGAACATCACAGAAACTCGTTCGCTAAAAGAGATTGCCTGCTAGTGATAATAATAGTAGAATAATAATAATAACTATAACGATGATAATGGTAGTCAACGGTAAGGGGAAACTTATTGACCATATGTCAATTAATTTTTGTCGCATGTGTAATGATATATCTTACGTCTGTGTACAGGAAGTATACACAAATGTAGAAAATGGCTTCACCAAAAAAGGATATACTGTCAAATTTATAAGTGCCGTAGCCACTGGAGAATACAATTCGGCTATTATTGTCGCTCTGCCACTGACAAGGAGAAGATGGTGCACAAAGTTGCAGGGTAGAAAATACTGGGTGCTACTTAGGTCAACGTGGTTAGACTTTCCAATTTTTCATAAGACTCTCTGAGTTGTATGTTAACCTTCCTCCCCGGCACAACAACTCGTACCTTGTATAACGTTCATTGTACAGTCAACTTTTAATGGAATAGAGAACTATGAGATCTGATAATTGTGGTCAAATAAAGGCAGTTTTTTCCCTCACGATCAGTTGCACACACAGCAGCAACAGGAAAGAAACATGTCTGTTGCTACACAAACAGCCAGTATATGATTTTAGGCTGACTAGGGTACAGGACGTTGGTTCGTGTTACAGCGGTAGCTTATACAAAAACATTGAATCATCAGCTCAGCATCACCACACAGAGTGGTAACGCTTATGACTTGTTTTAATCTGCCAGGAAGTTTCATATCAGCGCACACTCCGCTGCAGAGTAAAAATCTCATTCTGGAAACATCCCCCAGGCTGTGGCTAAGCCATGTCTCCGCAGTATCCTTTCTTTCAGGAGTGCTAGTTCTGCAAGATTCGCAGGAAAGCTTCTGTAAAGTTTGGAAGGTAGGAGACGAGATACTGGCAGAAGTAAAGCTGTGAGGACCGGGTGTGAGTCGTTCTTCGGTAGCTCAGATGGTAGAGCACTTGCTCGTGAAAGGCAAAGGTCCCGAGTTCGAGTCTCGGTCGGGCACACAGTTTTAATCTGCCAGGAAGTTTCGACTTGTTACTTGTTTATCAGTGCCAATTAACGGCGTGAATAAGAAGAGCAGGACAGCAATCCACCAGAAAAACGTTCATCCATTACTGTGCCCTGTCACGTATTTGAGTTGCCACAGGGTAAATGACGAATGCTTAGTGGTCAAGGAGTTCTCCAGCAAGTAAAGGTAAATTGTGTCATTTGCTCACAGACAAGGCCGTGGAAGGCTAAGACAGTCAATTAGCGCTTCAGGAACATATTGCGGATTCGAAACCTGAGACGTGTCGATAATAACAATTATTGTGATTATGCAATTCTGCATTTCTGTTTCTGGAGACAGTGGGCTTATGATCACCTCGTAAGGTTTGTTCCAATGTATATGAGTCGTTTCCTACTGATTATTTGTTAAGAGTACTGCTGCATATCTGATTTAGAATAAAATCTAGCGACACAACAGCTGTGGTGCGTATGTAGTGTCTTGGATTACTTTATTCTGTAAGGACGATGCCATACAGGGACTTTCACTGACAGAGAGACTGCACGGCAATTGGCTTTTTGTGATTTTTTTATATTTACGGTACTTGAAGATCAGAACCAAACTGTCCATAGCAATGGTCCATAGCAATTCAATGAAACTCTCCAAATTTCTGGAGAAAATCGACCTTGAATTTTTCCAAGCGTCTTTAATACCCCAAAGTAAGACCGACTTTTCGACAAGCAGCCTGGCTGTGTGCTAGAGTGCTTGCCTGCTGCGTGGGTGGTCTGTGTTCGGTTCCTAGCCGATGCAATTTCTTTAAAAAAAGCATTTGCGGCAAGCGTAAAAATATAAAGATCGTAAAAAATCGATAGTGTTTGAGACTGGTAATGACTGGTTGGAGCCTCATTTTGTTCATTATCTTTTTCCTTATTTTTCATTCGGTTGGAATACGTATGTCATTTCAACATAGAATTCATCAAAAATATGATAATTAACACGTATCGTTATTTTTATGAAAAATGCGCGTCATGTTATTTCTGATTACTTATCGCGTACAAAAATTAAGTTCTCATTGAATTCGTCCTTAATATCGGTATTTTGTAAAAGACTCTTACTATATATGTCTCCATTTAAAACAGATGTTACATATTACATTTTTACATATTTTATTCTTCATGGAAATGCTCGTACAACATGCATCTTTGTTTATAAGATTACCATAGCCAGGACATATACAGTCCGTCCACGTGCCAGGTGAACCTTCTATCTCAGAGTCACGCTACCTATCGAAGGCTCGGCCTTACTTCGACGTATTTCAGACGCTTGGAAAACATCGAAGTCGATTTTGTCGAGAATTTTTGAGAGTTATGTTGATTTGCTTTGGGT
The DNA here is from genome assembly GCF_021461395.2 of Schistocerca americana. Taxonomy (NCBI): domain Eukaryota; kingdom Metazoa; phylum Arthropoda; class Insecta; order Orthoptera; family Acrididae; genus Schistocerca; species Schistocerca americana. The sequence goes on along the minus strand of NC_060123.1, from coordinate 573,588,163 downwards.
GATAGCTATTTGAGTTCTGAACTTCACATACCATTAAAAAAATCCGATTGCAGTGTGTTAACCTCGTGAGTGTAAAATACGGTATTGCAGAAGGAACTATTTATTAGCTATGTACTAGCTGTCAGTAATGACTCTGGATTCGACAAATTTGGTTTCAGCAATCACAGAAATTCCTTTCTCTAGTTTTCTACTATGCTTCCTCTTGTAAAACAGAACGTCCTTTCTAGTCTAGTGTCATTCCTTTTCATATATACCCTTGCCGAAATCAATATTCTTGAAAATTAAGTGCTCATATCTATCCTTTCAAATTTTTTTAATCCTTTCATTGTTAAGTTCATTTTTGTTCGTTTATTTCGCGTTGCCATCCTTTTGATTTGATTGCTTGTCAACTGTTACTTATTTTCTTCGTGTCTCAGTTTACTCTTCTCTAAAAATTTGTTTTACATTACTACTTTATTGCCTGTCAAGGAACACTTTTCTCTGATTTGGTCATGGCCGGGTAACATTGTTCAGAAGTTGGAAGAAGGTGAGGGCACACCACATCCAAGTAAAGCGTTGCTTTACTTGTTAGAGGAAAACGGTCATATTAATCAGTGGCTAGCAGCTGTCAAGCCGGCCGCCGTGACCGAGCGGTTCTAGGCGCTTCAGTCCGGAACCGCGCGACTGCTATGGTCGCAGGTTCGAATCCTGCCACGGGCATGGATGTGTGTGATGTCCTTAGGTTAGTTAGGTTTAAGTAGTTCTAAGTTCTAGGGGACTGGTGACCTCAGATGTTAAGTCCCATAGTGCTAAGAGCCATTTGAACCATTTAGCATCTGTCAAATCAAAAGTCAGCCAAATAATCATTTTTCGAAGTTTTTTATCTACCTGTGAACCATTCAACTGGAGTCAGCAACTGGTCAGAATAATTATTCTCCTTTAGATTCCATCAGCAAACTTCTAGCTGCGATAACTCACAGCATCTGGTTCTCGCACCACTAAACATCAGGCTACCTGAAGCACAAATTTTAGTCTAGGAAGTTGATGCAAACTAGGCAGATGAGATAATAATTCATGTCAGCGACAGTTTACTCCATAGAAAAATGCAGACAACTGACGGAACTGCAACTGACACACCCGTCTTGGACATGCATTTCCAAATTGAGCAACAATTATTGGGAGAAGGTGACGTCATGGTTAATGTCCCAGTCAGCTGTTCTCCCCACATTGACTTGATTTAGAAAGCTATATATAAATAAGATAGAGCCATTTTGGACTCCGGCAGTGGCTACACCTTGACCCAGAGGAAAAAATAAAGCAAAGTTTTAGTTCAGTTTTGACATTCCAGTTATTGTAAAAGATATTAAAAGATATTAGAGAGAAAATCTAAGAGCGTGTTAGTTAACATAACTCGTTGGACGTAATTCCGCAAATTCTGTAACAGAATTCGTGTTATATAAATTACGCTCCATAACACCGGAGAAATACAGAAACTGTTACTCTGAATCATTTTTACTGATAGGCATTTAAGATTACCTATACTGACTAAATAGTACAAGATTGAATGTTAACGACCAGATCAATTGGTTGTAAAAATGATATGAGGGTCTTAGGGAGCATAATACACAGAGCACATTGTAAAGAATGTACGAAAGTACAATGGAAGGGAAAGCAGAGTTAAATGGGAGAATTTTTGATAGAAGTGTATTCTAAATAAGACGTAATAATCAATATGTAGGTAGGTTTCAACAAGAAACAACATGTGAGTTTTGTTCACTTTAAAACAGGATTAAAGACTGTGAATTATTTTCATACTGGAATCGTCTCGTCACCAAACAATAAAGGGATGCACTGCGGTAATTGGAGGATAACTGTGCAATACGTCAGTCATACTGTTAAGCATAGATGTAACGACGACACGGAAGGCCTTTGTATATGTGACTATTGTTGGCAGAATTAATGTTCACAGGCGAGACGCAAATTCTGAACAAGAGCCAATGTAAATAGTGGCATGGTTTGATGCATAAAACGTGCGATAGTTCACCGAAAAGAATGTAGGCCATTGGGATTACAGGGAAAAATTTTGACCTGAAAGGATGAATGAAAGCAAATAGAATTAATAATGGAAATGGATTCTCTCTGAGAGAAGGAAGATCAGACGCCAGTGTAGAAGCTGTTATGGAGATGTCTGTAATGTTATGGTCTCAACAGGACTCAAAGAAGGTCACTGGCAGGAAAACAGCAGTTGGAAGTCAAAAAGCGAGAAGATTACCATTTCAAGTATTTTGTGTAGTAAATCTGCACGCTACTTTGAAATTTTGACTGTAGTCCCCAGAATAAAACAAAATAAAACATTAGACGTTAAGTCTCGTAAAGAAAGTGAGCTCCGTTGCCGCTTCCGACGTTTAGTGAGATACGACTTGAAACTCAAAAGAAAACTGGATGGTCATCGGCCGCTCCCATCCACCGTCTCTGTTTCAGAAGCCTCCGTCCTCAGAAAGAACGTCCACATCCGGTGTTCGGGGAACCCTTTGCACTCACAGGCCCGCGAAGCGCCGGGGCTGTGACCGCCACCAGAAAAAACTAGTCTACAATCCCGGCGCGCTTCCGAGCTCAGGTAGCTGGGGCGCAATCCTCACTGTAGCATAAAAGAAAACTGAGAAAGCTGAAAGACCGACGACAGGGGATCACGCCCTTAAACACTCGGTCCTCAGAGGACCATTGAGAAGGCATCCCCTTTAGACACTGTATTTTCGGAACGTATACGTGAGAGAAGATAGCCAAACGCATCGTGGCAGACATTTTATCGTGAGAGCCATTCATTGAAACTGTGGACAGTAATATCAAAAAGTCCTCTGTTAATCAACTGATATAAACAATCACTTATCGATGTGGTGGACGACATGCTCGCGTTTATCTTTACCTAGTCGTACATTTGTAATAATCCACATCTAGCTCATGTTTATAAGTAAGCAGGGAAACAGCACATAACAAAAGCATCATCACAAATTGAATTGCAGATTTCCAGACACTTGACAAAATTTCGGAAGTAAAAATAAATTCAGGCAAAACATGATACGACGTCTGAAACTTAATTGCTCGTCTCTTAGAAACGAAATTCGCACACAATAATTGTATGTAACAAAACATGAACACTGCAAGACAGCGGCGACATATAAAGCAGTCAGTTCGTCATCAATCAGGAAAACTGAATGCGGATATAAAATAAATGTTGCAAAATAATGCCGATATATATGTAAGGCCGAACACACGTGTTAAAGTCGATTCTTGAAAACGGAAAACTTTGTTAGTTACCTGTTCCATAGGTCGTATGGTACCTGGTCTGTACTGCGCTTTTGCATTGATTTTTTCATTTAACTGATGACGAACTGACAGTGCGAAATGATGGTACACAATGAAATAAATATAAAAGTTAGGAGTTTTCAACAGTGGGAATTGTATATTAGTACGTCAGGATAAAAGCAGGAACAGTAAATTATCTTAGTTAGCACCATAAAGTCCTTCAATCGTTCTCACTTGGTCTTCGTGAATTAAGTGTTCTTTTTAAGTTATCTGAGTTTGTTATCGTAAGAGAAATACAAAAAATGTAAGAAAGGTATCTGTTCACTAAAATTCCCTCTATTTAGATTGGGTGTACGTAACTACCAGTAGATCTTCTAAGGAAATGACAAGGAAGCGCTAAATTTTCCATTGTATGAGGTACGGAGTTTCTATCGTTTGGAGATGTTTGTAATTGCTGTACTTGATGAAGTAATTTTTACATCGTGACACAATCAGCAATCTATTTTTAGGCGACCGGTTCCGATAGTCCCTAACACTGCGCTGCTGAAGAAGACCATGGTTTGTATACCATCGAGCTGAACAGCTTTTAATCTACATAAACTATTTCCCATCGAGATATATTTTCATGATTCCCAATTTTCGTGTAATATAACTTCCTAAACTCTTGTAAGCGACTGTGGAAGAACTACAAGCCCCAATTTTCCCTGGTTACCTGTGTGCTCATCAAGCGAATTCCATGAACCGCACACATGCCATAACCACAGGCTAAGATATTTTAGAAATCGCTCTGGTGGTTCGGAGTATATACAAAACCGCGCTGCAACGTTGTATTTTAAATCCGTAAATCTGATAAAAATGAAAGCTGCATACCGATGATCCATCTTGAGGTGCGAGAATTTTTTTCAACGAATAAAGGGATTCAGTCAAAAAACTTTTTCAGGAAACTTGACTCTTGTGTTAAGCAAGTAAATGGGCTCCCTGTTTTCGCCACTGCAATTAAGTTACTTCTTAATAGATTACAGTGCTGGCCTACTGGATCAGCTTAATGTTAAGGATAGGGTTTCCATATACAAGCATTCTCACAATATTTCGTGACGCTGAAAGTCGATATTGTCTATAGAAAAGATTCATGGAGGTAAAAAAGGCAAAATTCACTATTTTTCGGATACCACTTTGAATTGGATGGCCCATTGTAACCGTCTAGGTCAACCATTTATTATTTTGAGGAAAGACAACTTATAGCAGAACTGTGCCTGGAAGAACACAGTTTTCCGCAGCTCGTGGTCGTGCAGTAGCGTTCTCGCTTTCCACGCCCGGGTTCCCGGGTTCGATTCCCGGCGGGGTCAGGGATTTTCTCTGCTTCGTGATGACTGGGTGTTGTGTAATGTCCTTAGGTCAGTTAGGTTTAAGTAGTTCTAAGTTCTAGGGGACTGATGACCATAGGTGTTAAGTCCCATAGTGCTCAGAGCCATTTGAACCATTTTTGAAGAACACTGTTGTTTCCGGATCAGCCTTTGAGATAATGATTTAATTTGCTTAAGAATATGCTGGAAGGGCGTTTTGTATATTCTAGGATAGAAAAGTAAGAGAGACATTTAGAAAAGAAGCTTAGGAAATTCACACTTAAAGCAGATATAAAATATTTAACGATGCGCGTTGTACACTCACAAGTCTCCAGTGTTTGGCACGCGACTCACAGCCGCATGGTTCGTGGTTGGCACTGCCCCCACCAGCCACAAGAAATTCAGTTTTTCACACTACCCCTAAATCATTCTCTACAATTGCTGTGATTATTCCTTTCACAAGTACACGGTCAATTTCGTTTCCCACCCTGTCCAACTGTAGTTGCCCTGTGCCTTTAATGACTTCGATGTCGACGGGGCATTGGACTCCAGGCTTCCTTCCTTCTTCAGGCAGATTAAATATGAGGCCGACGGAGAGATCGTTAAAGACAGGCACAATAAAAGGTAAGAAGGAAACACACCCGAGGTAATTTTAGTGTTGTGCTCCAATTGCATAACTGCCCCATTGGTGAGTTAATCGTAGCTGACAGATACTTGTAATTCGCGAACACCGTGATGGATGGCTGTTATTACTTGACGGCGTGTGCACAGTGATTTACTGGCTGGGTTAAGGAAGCAACCAGCAATTTGCGACATGCACGCCTCAGGGTTCCATACACCGAGCTTCCATGAGCTGTTCGGCGAACACGTTTTCAGCTACGTTTTATGCAGACGGTACTGGAAATACGTCAAACAAGGCTTATGAATCACTGTATTAAATTTGTGGACTCTAAATTTCCTCTAGCAGTAGAGAAAAATCCTAACGGCCATAGTTTATTTGTCTAATCAAATTCACTAAAGCTAGGCGTAGTGATAAAATTCTGGGTTACTAGTTCTGAGGACTCAGCTCGGTTAATTTAATTTAGTCTTCACGATTTTTTCCTAATATTTAGGACCTCTTTCATCGATATATTCTTCAAACAGATCACTGTCACATTGGATAGTGACGAAAAGCATTGCAATCAAGGCCATGTAAACCAAACGCAAGCATCCGATTGCTAAAATAAGTGACTTTAGGGTACAAATAGCTAGGATGTCGAAGCATTTGTTGGATTTTAAGGCGCCTGGTAAACTTCCTAGTAATGCTATTCGTTGCGAACGTACTGCCCACCTGCAGTGTCCTCATTTCGTAGGCGTGATGCGAAAATAATATTACACGTAAGAGTATTTACAATTGTTCAATGAGCGCTCTGGTGTTCGGTGACTTCCTTACGGAAGAGAGGACTGTGGATGTACTGACAGAAAAAATCGTTGTTCATTCCGTATGCTTTTAAATCGCTTGTCCACAGTATTTGTTCTCCGGAAGCCACAGCTGATGTGCGGTGAAGAGTATTTATACCAAAGTTCAGCATTTGACGATGCGGAACTGTATCTAATTCTTCCTGGAAATGAGGTAATAAGGCATGAATTAGAGCTACTGCCTTCTGAATACTAGGAAGGAACACAGCGAGATGGAGTTTCATACGACCGGTTCCTGAGAAAACTATATTGTTTCCTATACGCGAGTTCTTCGACGACCTAAAATGTCATAAGTGAGAATAAAATGTCTTTTATTATTCTAAAACACACTGGTGACAGTTCTATGCATCTTATCAGTAAACCTTAATATTGAAATGAATGCTATGCATTGTCTTTAATTATGCAATATATTGTAAGTCCTTGTAGTTCAGGTGTGCCATTTTGAGACCGGAAGTAAAAGCAGAATCCAGAATGCTCACAGCAGGTGGCTGCCTCCACTCCCTTTCACTTTGTGTAATAGCGCAATAGGATCCCCACTTGCATCGTCGGTGATTATTCGCCGAACCTGCTGTTCAAAGTGTGGAGTGGAGCTCTAGGTTATCTGGCCACGACTTGGATAACTGACCATACATGCACTGTAGCCATACATGCACTGTAGCCAAACTGTCAAACTGCTTTTGTTAGACTACAATAGTTACTGTTGAGTGTGATTACGCAGGTATCGCAGTGAAAGAAAGTTATGACAAGTTTTACGGTAGTATTGTGTATATGGAATCACATTCGATCAATCTAGCAAGGAATATTGTGTTCTGTTTGTAAAATACGCACATATCTGCAATATTCAGTGGATTCAGCAAGTATCGAGAGGGTAAGATAAGCTACGGAAGAGTACCATCATCACGTCGGAGCTCTTTCTCATACACTGAAGAGTATGTTGAAACAGTATGGAAACAAGTCGCAGAAAAACAAGAGAGAGGGACAGCGAGACAGAGAGAGAGAACAAACAGTTGCCTTATGTGTTTCAACAAAAATGGTTCAAATGGCACTGAGCACTATGGGACTTAACATATATGGTCATCAGTCCCCCTAGAACTTAGAACTACTTAAACCTAACTAACCTAAGGACATCACACACATCCATGCCCGAGGCAGGATTCGAACCTGCGACCGTAGCAGTCGCGCGGCTCCGGACTGAGCGCCTAGAACCGCTAGACCACCGCGGCCGGCTATATGTTTCAACAATCCCGTCAGTTCTGCGATATAACATTATAATGAATGACTCCTATTATCTCGTATAAAACGACGACAAGAAAAAAAAGAAAAAAGTAACAAAAACAAAATCAGAAATGATTTTCGAAGAAGAATCTACATACCGCTCCAGCAGGAGAAAAAAAATCAGTCTGAAAATTTCCATATGTGGACTCATTCGATCGCACACAGTACGTTGTCATCTACAGTGTAGTGAATTATAGGCTATAGATGCGATATTGCTCTCGCCTTATGAGCCGAACTGTCACAGAAGACAAAACGCACCTCTACTCCAACGCTGTTCTAGCCGTGTCGGACAAAGAAATTGCTGCTCAAAAACAAGCAACCTGTCTGTGGATTTCTTCTTTTCACCGTAAATTATATGTTCGAAAGCGCTGCATCCGATTTTCCTAAAACGGCCACAAGGGGCGGGCCGAACAGCGAATGCATTAATTCGCATAGGCACACAAAAACATTTGCGCAAGGTCCAGAGACGACAATGGGGGAACGATACCGCAGAGCAAGGCCACTCCGATGACGTTTTCGTCGCCGTTACAACCCTGCGTATAGAATTTTGCGTGCTGTTAAAATAAAGATGGATTTCCTCTGCAGAAAATAATTGGAGGTCCATATGTATTTAGAGGATAACATTTTGATTTTCCCATTCTGATGAATACAGTTTTTGGAGGAAGCACAGGGATGACTGTAGCAGTTGTAGCTGATTCATATGAGGATTATGGAGGTTTAGAAGCATTTTAAGATATATTATAGCATGGTAGACATTTAGAATATCAGAGACAACCAGACCATTACAAACGTCACCATATGGAGTGATAGCTACAAACCACTGACTCTCACAATAAGAAGAAAAATTAATGGAGATGAATACGCGTTTGTTTGATGTAGTGCTGGTAATAACAATTGTAAAGTAATTTTGTTTGCTGATCTAATTGTTTAGTACAGACAATAAAAACTATACACTTATCTTGCCAAAAACTAAGAAGCGATTTTTCTTAGCGTTATACGGTACCTCTTTCTAGGGCCCCTGACCTATCCCTGGGTCTCTAGATTCTTCCTTTCTTTCTCGAAAGATACAACAACGATATAGCACAGTGGTCAAAAATCTATATTTCGTATTAAGCTACACCAAGCTATCTGATTGTCCTGATGTTTATCCAGTAGCCCTTTTTGACTTCCAAAAGTGAAGTCACGAGGTCAGAAAAAATGAACGAATCGAATCTGCTCACACTACTAAGTAAATATTTGTTATTACATATTAATGTTCATGTATTTTTTCCACCTCTAACTGTACCCTTAACCTGAGACAAGTCTTATAGGCATAGTCCAGCTTAGTCTTAGTTGACGAGTGGTCTGCTACAGACGTCTTCCTTCTCACCAGTGGAAGAGACGAGAAAAAATACTGAGCTCCTCCACAGACTCACGATAAACGACAGGCAGAAATATTTTGAGAAGTGAAACGAACGGATGCAGCCGAGTGCGAATTTAAATATTACCGGTATCTACTCTTGTACACGTGCTGAACTTTAATCTGTTGGCAGCAGAGTCGTCTGAAAAGACTTACGTAATCTATCTATTTTTAAATTTTGCGTTGCCGAAAATGTAGAGAACCTAATGAGTAACCAGCCACGCTTGCGATAGCCTTCGAGATCGGCCTTCTGCGTGAGAAGTGCAGATGTCCTTCTCCGAAACACACCGCTTACCACTGTTAAACGCATATTTTCTGGGAATTTCACGTTCTCCTTGGGAATCGCGGAATAGTTTCGCAAAGCTCAGTGCCGCGAAGAACATCAGATTAAAACGAAATTCGTGCCAGTGATTCACTATCTGCACACACAATACGAAATAACATTAGAATGTTCAATATTCAGAGGCAAAGTGCCTGTTTTTAAAAATCGTTTGGAAAACTGTTGTTTAAATTTGCTCATCCGTTGATCTGGCCTACGTGATCGCTGACTTAAAGTCGGGGTGGTAGTGCTTGATTTGAAGTCAGGTGGATCACATCCTGATGACTGAAGCTATTTTTACCGTTCGTAATTGACCGGAAGAAACCAGACTTTGCCTCAGCGTCATGGTTTGAGCGGAAACGTCTGTTTCATCGAGGCGGACATAAAATACTGTCATGTTGATCCGTCTCTCGACTGCGGCGATTTCTCCGTTGCTTTGGATGATTACTCTATGCGCCAACTTGGTGTCCATAGTAGAAACATTTCTAGCAGACAATAGGCGACATAGGAAGTAAGTAGGTACAGGGTGACAATTATTGAACTATATGAACAAAAACGTAAATTAGTTACAAACTACAGCGTATACACGGTTTATTCATCATGTAAACGTCACTACGGATATTCGGATTTAGATTATGACATGTTCGATATGCCTGCCATCATTGGCGATGATGTGGCGCAGACGAATAGCGAAATTCTGCAAATTCTGCATGTTCCGCTGAAGTGTAGGAACATTGATGCTGTCGGTGACCTCCTGAATGGCTGTTTCCAGCTCAGCAATGGTTTTGAGGTTATTGCTGTACACCTTGTTATAATATAGCCCCACAGAAAGGAGTCGCATGTGTTCACATCCGGAGAATATGGCGGCCAATCTAGGCGCGTACCGGTGGCCCCTGGGTACCGCGGAGATAGAATGCTGTCCCGAAAATGCTGCTCCAGGCCATCAAATAGTTTTCTTTTTCTATGGGTCGAGCACCCTCTTGCATGAACCACATCTTGTCGCAATCAGAGTCGCTTTGGATAATGGGGATGAAATCATCTTCCAAAACCTTCACGTACCGTTCGGTAGTCACTGTGCCATCAAGGAATATCGCACCGATTATTCCGTGACTGGAATATTGCACACCACACAGTCACCCGTTGAGAGTGAAGAGACTTCCCGATCGCGAAATGCGGATTCTCAGTCCCCCAAATGCGTCAATTCTGGTTATTGACCAACCCATCCAAAAAAAAGTGGGCATCGGCGCTAAACCAAACCACACAGCGCATAATAATTTCCATCATGCTCCGTGGCCAACAGTCCTAATGCAAACCGTTTAGAAGTTATGACGATTTTATTTGATATAGTTCAACTGTCACCCTGTATATACCCCAAGGATCAGCCTCCAGTAATTCTGAATAATGTCTCCCGTGAAACAATGTTATATGGATTAATTCCGGAGGTTAGACATATCTCGAATACTTTCACATTACTAAAAGGCAGAGGAGTCTGCCCGAGTTTCGTGCATAAACATTTTGTTGATATTGTAGCTGTCTTTACAACTTTGCAGAAATTGTGCAGCTAGTCGTTGTGGCTGTTATTGAACTGTTATCAATCGGTCATTATCGCTCTAAGACCTTTCCTGATTTTCAACGTATTTTTTACTACTCTATCATTACCGCCGTATGAATTTTCTGATTCGAAACTTGAACTTAACACACCTTTTGCTACTGGGACTGAGTTAACCCAATATATCATCAAATGTTCGTTGACTGTGTCAAGTAATGATTCCTATGCAGTGTGTACGCTAAGATTATCGACGGCGAAATAGTTCTAGTTCCAGTTGCAGCTGTGGTTGAAGGTGAAAATGGTCTCCACTCGCCCTCACTCGCCTGAATAAGAACAGAAGTTGCTGTAGTAACGTGATATGGCAATATTTTAGTCATATTGTTAGGCTTATGATACTTGTTCCTAGTGTGAGAGTTTTCTACGAAAATAATACTAGGTCTCATTTTCCGATATTTTCGTAAAGTTTCAGACATGCGTGTAGCTAAGTTTTGTTGTTGAAAGTATGTCATGTTATAATACATTGTAGTGATGTAAGCAGGTTACTCCATTACGCGTATTATGTAATGAAATATTTTCAATATTTGCAGGCTGCAGAGCGCTATAAGACAATTTTTAAAAAAGTGTAACTGAAGGTAGATTACTATAATAACCATCCCTATTCAGTGACAGTTCACATAAAAAAGAGAAGCTATGGTAGATACAACTCTCATAAAAGAGCTCTCATAAACTAGCAATTTTTTTTGTTTTCAAAAAATCGTCATTCTTAGCGGCAGAATAAACCTGCAAAGGAAGTGTTTGTTTCTACAGTCCTTGGATAACTTCTTTCACTAAACACTAAGCCCCACATTTAATTCGTATATATAGATAAAATGTAAAAGAGAAATTGCAATGTGGACCAGTAAGCACCTTTAACTGTGTTGTTTTAGATGACTGAGACATTATTAAAATGAGGAGCACATGTTCAAGTGGTTCAAATGGCTCTGAGCACTATGGGACTTAACATCTGAGGTCATCAGTCCCCTAGAACTTAGAACTACTTAAACCTAACTAACCTAAGGACATCACACACATCCATGCCCGAGGCAGGATTCGAACCTGCGACCGTAGCGGTCGCGCGTTTCCAGACTGTAGCGCCTAGAACCGCTCGGCCACTCTGGTCGGCCGAGGAGCACATGTATTTACGTGCTTAAGTATGTAATCAAAGTCTTTGCAAAAATATTTAAGTGGTACAGTCTTCAACCTAGTTGTTTTGCCAAAATACTGTTCGGTTTATGAACTGACGAATGCAGACATTTGTAGGAATACATACCGTTAGCACTGTGTGTGAACAAAGTAGCGTCTGGAATTTTTCACACAGACAAACTGTAGTTCAAGGTGATAGTCAAATTAACTACCAGAGAGAGAGGAAGAGAGAGAGAGGGCCGGGTGAAGGAGGGGATTAATAAGAAAAGCTGCGTAGAATGGGAATTACACACTAAGGTAGGGACAAGGTCATATTGGATAATTGGTTTATCTTGTGGCAAGCGTTGCACAAAAAGGCAATAAGTACTTACTCCAGCTAGGACAGTATTTACGTTGGCGTCGTATAGTTTTAAATTCGTAAAAAGAGATCGGTATGCAAATGAGGGAGCGCTGCAGTCTTCGTAGACATCATATTTCTCTCCTTCCACTGTAGTTCATTCCTCTGGATGTCTACCAGAGCATGTACTGTGATTACAAACTGAAGATGCTTGCGGATGAACCTCAGTCTCAAATGACAATTTCAATTTAGGTTTTCCGTCATAGTTTCGCATGTTTACAACGAAAGCGGAAATGGTTGCATACCCCAGACAACGATTGTCCACTTATGACTGTAATAGTATATGATACATCGACAGGACGCGAAATACTGATTTATTTAAATCCTGTGTTGTTAAGAGACTCAGCGTCTCTTCCAGTTAAATACTGTATTCCCGCAATGCAGACAGCAGTCCATCGAGAGCAAAATTCTTCCAACGACGTAAAAGAGATACCGGTTAAAAACACTGATTGCATCGGGATCACATAGTCTGCCATTTTTAATACGGCCTTAGCTCGTATAGATGGCTATAATTGTTGGTCGAGGAGGCTGCATAGTTTTGCTTTTATCGAATCATGCCCCTACATTTCACAAATAGTCTCGTGGAGTAGTTGCAGAATGGTTTCCCTTATTAATGAATTGACAGACGTAGCGGACGTAAATGATGTACCTGCAGGCCAAGTCATCAATTTGCTGTTGTTTTGTTTTCTTGATTAATAGGACCACCTTAGACAGTCGACGACCTTGAACGGGTTGGAGGCAATATTCTGCTCTGAATGTCCTGCGCAAAATATTGCAAAAGACAGTGTATAACAGGGCCAAGCCTCGTGAGAAAACTCACCGGCAGTTGTGGAATCACTCTCTAACTTGCAACGGATAAGACTTCGAGGCACTGAGTGTGTAAAGCCTTAGTTCCGATAAGATCAGTCTGAAAATAAAACAGAACTCAAGCTTTTCATTGGGAAGGCTGATCTCGCATTTAACTTTACTGCTCTACTTGTCCGTCTTGAGGCCTAGCGTACTTTTCACCAGAGGCGTCCCGCACATCTCGGAGTATCAGAAGGTGGAATTTTTTTTACCACTGCAGTGCCCTGTTTTTAACCCGGCCCCTAAGTAAGTGGTCGTTTAACGGATCAGCGGACGCGCCAACGCTTTTCTAAAACCGACCTCGTTAAGTAGCCGCCTGTGGGTTGCGAAGCACTCAGGAGTCCTGCCCGCTGCGCATCACAGCCAATGGGTGCGACAGCCGAGCGTGAACACTCCATTAGCGCGAGAGCTGCTCATTAGATCCTGATCAGCGATTTGCTGCCAATACCGGCATAAACCCCAATCATGCAAATCATGCCTCACATTTTAGTCGCGCTCATCTAGTGAATAACGTTAATACCCGTATAAACCGAGGGGAAATTTGGAAAGGGGTATTGACTTACAGGGAAGAGAAATTAAAACATTGAGATTTGCCGATGACACTGTTGCTCCGTCAGAGAAGGAAAATTATTTTGAAAAGCAACTGAATGAAATATTTAATGTCCATGAAAGAGGTTATAAGATGACGATTAACAAAAATAAAACAAAGGTAAAAGTAACATAGAGGCAGTTTTGACGTTGCGGTTGAAAATGGAAGCAAGACTGAAGAAAAATCAAGACACCTTCATAGGATTTGTCGACCTAAAAAGTACTCGACAGTGTCAAGTGGTGTTCCAAATTCTGAGAAAAATAGGGGTAAGCTATAGGCTAAGAAGGATTAATGCACAGCATGTATAAGAAACAAGACGGAACAATAAGAATGGGAGACCAAGAATGAAGTGCTCGTATTAAAAAACGCGGAGGACAACGATGTAGTCTTTCGTCGCTACTGTTCAATTTGAACATTGAAGAAGCAATGACGCAAATAGAAAAGAGGTCCAAGAGTGGGATTAAAATTCAGAGTGACAGAATATCAATGATAAGATTCGCACATGACATTGCTATCTTCATCGAAAATGAAGAAGAATTACATGAGCTGTTGATTGGAGTGAACAGCGAACAGGCTAATGAGTACAGAATATGGGCTGAGAGTAAATCGAAGGAAGACGGAAGTAATGAGAAATAGCAGAAAAGAGAACGGTGAGAAACTTAACGTCAGAGTTGGTGAAACGGAGTAGACGACACTAAGGAATTCCGCTAACTAAGCATCAGAACAAGGAGGGCATAAAAAGCAGACTAGCACTGGCGGAAAGGTCATTCCTGGCCAAGACAAGACTGCTAATATGAAACATAGGCCTTAATTTGAGGAAGAAATTTCTGAGAATGTACGTTTGAAGCAGAGCATTGTATGGTAGTGCACAGTGGACTGAGGGAAGGCCAAAACAGGAAAGAATCGAAGAATTTGAGATGTGCTACAGAAGAACGTCGAAAATTAGGTGGACTGATGAGATAAGGAATAAGGAGGTTCTCCGCAGAATTGACGAGGAAAGAAATATAAGGAAAACACTGACAACATGAAGGGACAGGATGACAGGATATTTGTTAAAATATCAGGGAACAATTTCCATCGTACTACAGAGAGCTTGAGAACTTCGGTTGCAATTGCTGCTCTGACATGAAAAGGTTGGCTCGGCAGAGGAATTCGTGGCGGCCGCATCAAACCCGTCAGAAGACTGATGACCCCAAAAGAAAAACATCTCTCGAGGAAGACTGCAGACATTTCGAAATTATTGGTTTTTGCGAGAGGAACAGCTGTGAAGTGCATGGAAGAGGATACTTCCGATTGTACTAGCTATTAGAGCCTCTGTCCTTTCCATTCACTGATAGAGAGCGGGAAGAATGATTGTTTAAACGCCTCTGTTTGGACTGTACTTCGTCTAATTTTGTCGTCTCGATCACCATTGAAGGAAATTCTCCTAAACGCGTCGTAAATAAAAACCAGAAGTGTAGAGTCTACTTACGTCGTGTTCTTTGACTCACAATTTAAACGGCCAGTCACGGAAACAGCCTTCGAAACTCATTTATAGTTCATTTTTCTCGACAGAAAGAGAATTTATGAGAGGAAAAAATCATCACGGGTACTAGAAATACTGAAAATAAAAACGCAGTAAACCTTAACTACATTTGGATTGGGCGAGGAATGAACAAGTCTGTGATAGTAGACGGAAAGGATAGCCTTAAGAAGACGCCACTCAAAAATGGAATACAGTGAAGCAGAATCGGAAACACTGAGAGGCAGACAGTGACAGGAAGAATACGGTTGAAGGACGCACAGGGTGATTTCACTTAACATTTCAAAATAACGTACTTGATAAGTTAGATTGAGATGAGAAAGCAAAATATATTTAATACGTATTCTGTGTAATCTAAAACTTCAGCTCTACAACTACATTGAAAAAAAAAAAAAAATCCTTTACACGACATATTTCTTTTGTTGGACTTTAGGACACACACACACACACACACACACACACACACACACACACACACACACACACACCACACACACAACACACACAACACACTCGCACAGGCAGAGAGAGAGAGAGAGAGAGAGAGAGAGAGAATGGGATCCCGAAAAACCTCTTGCAGATCCTCGTCTGAAACTTGTGGTACCCTGCGCCTAGCTTTACTAGCTTCAGGTACGAATATGCGTTTAACCCCCAGCACTTGCCTGTGTCTGCGTGTCACGTATAAAATAAGACAGGAAGAAAGGGTAAGAAGTATAAGCAAGGTGGCGATCAGCTACCCGATTACATCGACATAGTTTCGGTGTCATTCTTTATGTATGAATATTCCACGTCTGCCTGTCGCAACGTGAAGTGTATGAATATGCATGGTGGCAACTAAAAACGATCAATCATCCGCTCCGTCTGAGGGCCCGTTCTATCGCGGGGGCTCTTCTTCCGATGGCACGCCGCTTACATGCACCTCCGTGAAATTAAACTCCAATTTTCTTGACACAGCTGTCGTTCGTTCAGAGTACTAAACTCGTATTCCGGAGAAAGCAATTTCAAATCCTCGTTCCGAGCAACTGAAGGGGAACCATTGGACAAGGCTAAGACCGATTCGCAACTCGAAGCCCGTCGTGATCTACAAGGACCGCGCTATTTTCGGGAGGTTAAACACCAGCGACAGGAGCCGAGATAATGGGACATTCTCTGCACGGTTCCTTTTCCGTGACACTATTTCGCACAGCGCCTTTTTAACAGCACCTTTATCAAAACTTTGTTTAACCGAGGCCAGCCTTGTAGCCTTGCTTATCTTTGGTGCCGTACCACGTGTCCTTCGTTGTTCCACTTGTCGTTACAGCGTCCTAGAAGAGGGCGCAGAGGCTATTGAGAGGGGTCAGATCAGCAAGACATTGTTTCATTCGACATGTACAGTTTATGTCATAATTTTGATAGTCACAGATATTGATGTTACTGGTAATTAACGGTGTATTGACGCCAAAATTTTTATCGGTAATAGAAAAGGATTTGAAACTTCCTGGCAGATTAAAACTGTGTGCCCGACCGAGACTCGAACTCGGGACCTTTGCCTTTCGCGGGCAAGTGCTCTACCATCTGAGCTACCGAAGCACGACTCACGTCCGGTACTCACAGCTTTACTTCTGCCAGTATCTCGTCTCCCACCTTCCAAACTTTACAGCTGTAAAGTTTGGAAGGTGGGAGACGAGATACTGGCAGAAGTAAAGCTGTGAGTACCGGACGTGAGTCGTGCTTCGGTAGCTCAGATGGTAGAGCACTTGCCCGCGAAAGGCAGAGGTCCCGAGTTCGAGTCTCGGTCGGGCACACAGTTCTAATCTGCCAGGAAGTTTCATATCAGCGCACACTCCGCTGCAGAGTGAGAATCTCATTCTGGAGAAAAGGATTTACTTGTGAATCCAGACGCTGTCTATGCAGGGTGGCCAAAGTAGAACTTGTACGGAAACTGTGAACCAAACAATAATCGTAGCATAGGCAGAGTCTTTATATGGTACTGGAGTAGAATTGCTGATGCGGAATGCTTCGTGTTAGGAGAGCTTACATACCTGGTCACGTTGGACCGGATGTCATCTGAAGACATTAAAAAAAACAAGACGTGAAGGTCTAAATGTTCCGATACCTTCTCATTCAGAAACCACCGTTGGAACCGAGCATGCACACGTTCATTTAGAAGCTTTAGTTCATCGACAACAGAAAATTTCTGATGATGAAGATGCAGCACCTTTCTGATATGGTTCTGAGACTACGATCTTTTAAGTCCTGCTTGCACAGTTATCCGATGTTGTGCTAGTCGTAGATATTAATATTACCCGTAAGTAAAATTTTACAGACATCAGAATCTTTGCAGGAAATAGAAAGATATCTACTCGTAAAGCCGCATTGTTCTGCAGGATATCGTTGACTGTTTTGTAATGCTAGCATTCGTTTCTGTTGTGTTTCTAACGCTGTCTGTGTAGACTACATTATACTGTCACGAAATCCCGGAAACACGTTTATTTTTCACACCCTATATATTTTAAACGATGCTTCACTTAACGATTCAACATGTGGTTAGCACAACAAAAATGGCATAAAAATGATGGGCAATTTTTTTCTTTAGAGCTAATCAGATACAATCAAAATTGTAAAATACAACTTACGACAAATCAGACTCCTAGAAAAATAGTGGTTATACAACAATGTAAACGGTAACATGCGAGAATACGTTAGTCACTTATCTGCGAAGAGCATAAAACAGAAGGGAAGACAGATGATACAAAGTATTAATCACTACCAGTTATGAAAATTACTGCCGTAACAGACTCAGTATCAGTATTTATAGCAACATCTAGGCTCGCCAGAAAAAGTTTCTCCCGTCGTTGTAATTGACAGGTATCTCAGTTTTATCTCGGCTATTTCACAGACGACGTATCCGGAAATAGTACTGTCAGTTACTCAATGTTGTAAATGTGAAGAAACTAGTTACTCGTGGGCACACTGAATAATAAAAAGTAATCCTACAGCTAGACATTCTCTACAATATATTTTGTATAATTTATTATGACGTATGCGAAAAGTTATTTATCAACTGCGCGCTAAACAGAAGTAAGGACACTGAAAAAAGATTTCGTCCCCCACATGACATGACACTGAGTAAACATCAAAAGTGTCTTAACGGATAAAATACTTTTCTCATCCAACATTCATCACGCATTTGATGACACAGTGGACGTGGAAGGAGAGAGAGGAAGTGACACTGCACGAAATAACTTTTGGCGATCTGGACGCCATAAATGCGAATGTAATAATTCAAACTGGCAGAAATAGCACCGGACTCGAAATACAACGGTAAGTGCTTAATATTAAAATACTATAGCGCACCTGAACTAAAATGATGGAAGTAGGATGTATTTATCCACGATGGAATGCAACCGAAGGAATGAGTAGCCATTCCGCTTCTTCACTGGTACGGCGATTGGCTTAAAAGTTGTACCCTCCGACTCACCTTTAGGTACAACAACCTTCGCCTGCATCGAAGGTTGAGCTCTGCAAAACACTGCCAAATACACGTAACATAATACTTTTTGTGCTAGCAGAATGGTAGGAGAATGGCTGCTTATTTTGTTACCAAGTAGACATCGGCAAAAGATACCGAACTAATTCAGAGAAGCGATGTTACGATAGTAAAGAGTCGACACAGCACACACGGTAGTGTAATACTCGGGGAATGTTAGTGCAAGAAGTAAGGCGTAGCTCTCACGAAATCCTGTTGGCGAATTTGGAGAGCCTGTATTCGGTGAACACTGTGCGACACTTCTGCAGCCACGATCATAAATTACGTTTAGGGAGCACGAGTGTAAGGTAAGAGACATTGCAGTTCATACGGCGCTTATGGACAGTTACTTCCCCCTTGCTCAGTGTTCGAATGGAGTAGGAAAGAAAATAATGTTGATAGGAGGTACCCTCCATGTTGTTGTGTAAATCGTACAATAGTTTTATGAGTAGTATGTCGCGTAGGCTAGATGCAGTTTCCAAGACTTCGTCGTAACGGCGTTACGGTTTGAGTAAATCGTATCTAAATTCACTTACAGTCTCCTATTTATACCGGCAACAGAGTAAAACCATTTGTCATTTACGAGAGAGAGGACTAACAAAACGCTTGTACAACTCGTCACACAATATTGATATAATATGCTGATCCGAAACCACCTACGACACGCAAAGAAATTGTATGTGTGCAAACAAGGATGTGTTGATAGGTATATAATTTTTAGGTTTAATGTGAAGTATTCGAGAACAAATACATATGTAAACCAGCTCAAGAAAAGATCCGACTAGCCGGCCGGAGTGGCCGTGCGGTTCTAGGCGCTACAGTCTGGAGCTGAGAGACCGCTCCGGTCGCAGGTTCGAATCCTGCCTCGGGTATGGATGTGTGTGATGCCCTTAGGTTAGTTAGATTGAATTAGTTCTAAGTTCTAGGTGACTGATGACCTCTGAAGTTAAGTCGCATAGTGCTAAGAGCCATTTAAAAAAAAATCCGACTGTCTAATTAATACTTCCTTGCGAAATTTCAGAAACCATAGGTGGATTATAAGATTACTCCAACAGGATGTCACAGGAGGAATCACCATGTGCTAAAGGCCGTTAATATTCTTAAGTGAAAACATCACGTAACCATATACTCTATTCTCAATGATGTACGAAGTACAGATCTACTGACTATGTCAAGAATGCTAACGGCGTTGGTGGAGATAATTTAACAAATCGTTGTTTGATGTGTCCGTTGCCAGGCTGATCTGACAGTTCAACAAAAATGCAGCTGTAAATTTGACTTCATCTAAACACAGCTGTATTGCTAAGAGTATCGCTACTTATATTTTTCTGTAGCGCCAGAGCAAGTGTTTAAAAGATGGAAATCAATCCCGCAACCGGTTGTACATTTCAAATCTGGACTATAGTCTGAAACCGCGTCCATAAACAGCAACTCCGTGAAGGATGGCTGAACATGTTCTCGTTTAAGCGACCAACACGACTAATATCGTGAAGTTCAAATTGCTTTATCTCGGAACAGCTGGAATGTGGAATACATTTACATGACTTTTCTCTTCAGGATTGTCCACGTTATTTCATCATCCTTCTCAAAAAAATGTATTTCAGCGCACTCAGATGAAGATAAGCTTATTCATCTCGCTTTGAGGGCTTCTAGTTACATGGAAGGAGGTATCGATTTGGAAAGGAACCAGTTTCCGGAAGCTTACCACCTCCACACAACGGAAACTTGGTAAGCTTTGTCAACTGATACTCTTAAAAGCTAAAAAAGTGTTTAAAATCAGACACTGATACCAAGTTATTCGATTAAAGGGTATATCTTCTTACTGATGGAATAAACAGAAATCAATTGTTCATTTTGTCAGTATGCAGACTATGCCATCTTCAAGAAATGCCGGTATCTGTTACGCCTGTACGTTTTTGATTTTTGACGCGTAACAGAAATCGCTTTTAATGAAATACTCTGTCCACCATTACTGACGGATGCCTTATGACTACCATAGTTTTGATGTTGTACGATCTTCTATTGGCTTCGATACTATCAGAACCCCATAAATAGTAATGTATAATTGGCGGCATAGTATCATGTGTCCTCGGAGTCTTCGTTAGACATGACAACATGATACTTTATGACACCTAATGATCATCAAAGGAGCAAACTGATAGCAAATGTCATAGTGAATATGCAGCTCTTTAAACAAATGCAAATTTATGAAATTGTTTATTACCACTTGATAATAGCCCAGGAGCCGAAACTGGTCGCGGAAAGAAATACAAATTTGAACGACGGGAGCTGCTATTTTATGAAGTTGATAACAACAGCTGCAAATGGTCTGTGTAGACCATGTTGGACCATACAAGAGGTAGAAATCTAGTAACAGAGTCACGTTGGTTTACCGTCAGTTCTCAGTTAACCGACTCAGAAGAAAGGAATATATTTTTTGTATTCCTGTTCACAGGAACTACACACCTGTTCGATTAACACTGGAGGCCCTCAAAGTGTGACTTCACAAAAGTGTCTGACTACCTGTTTGGAGACAGTGAATTTGTTAAAATGTGAAAAAGCTATGCAGAAAGAACACAGAAATGCTACAAGAAATACGTTGTTGTGTAGGTTAATCTCCGTCTTTTGCAACTCTAATGAAAGTCTTATTAAGACCAGATGCTTTTTGTTTTATTCTGAAGTATCTTCAGTGGTCAGGTATTTTGTTGTTTACTTGATTCTTCTTTGAATGCCTGTTGAAAGAAACCTTGCGTCGTAATCAGAATAAAACAGGCACTGCAATATCGTATTTATCTGCCGATATCGGGCAAGCGACTCTCGAATATAACGTCTGACCTGCACGGGGATATACATAGTGGATGTACGAGTACAGGTCATAGGCATATGGAAGTTTGTATGTGGCCGTGAGTCGTGCACGGGTAGCCAAATGCTGAGTCGAAGCGGGAAACCCGAGTCTGGGCAAAATTTTCACTGTCGTTCCATTCAACTGCTGATGGTTGTCCTTATTCGCAATTGCGAATACATCTAATGAAGAAGGATGAAGCGACCAACAAAAAACCTGTCCGCTGAGGTGCTTTAGAAGAAAGCGCAACATGTCTGGTCTTAGTGAGACCTTCACTACAGTTGAGAAAGATGAAAATTTAGCTACACAACTTGTATATTTGCAACTGCGGAAAGAGAGACCGAAACACAAGGAAGACAACAAATACGTTCTGCATAGCGGGAGAATTATTCAGAAAATGCCATCTGACGTTCGAGTAGTAGTGAAAGATCACACTTCTTGCCCTATGTTTGTCGCATAATCTAATAATGCTGAAGTTATTGATGTTCAAACTGGCACACAGACCACTGGAGACCTTCCATTCTGTTTACCATCCACGAAATGAACAAAAAAACAGGTGGGGGGAAAGGGGAGGACATTGGATATCCATATCGTACGATGGCTTACGTATTAAAGATTTAGACTAATGTGGTACAATAAGAAATTCCGTCTGCTACTTACATACTTAAGAAGGGTAGGACGTCAAACGGGCCGACTTGGAGCAGGAAAGGCATCACCAGGAAGGATTCACGATTCACACTGATTGCAGTGGAAGTTCGAAAGCATAACAAAATAATTTTTTTACGTGTGAAATTTCATCATTTTCTCACTTACTAATGGCGGCATTTGTTGCTATAGGTACACTTTTCTTCATAAGTTAGAGAGATTCTTCCATGAATTTTGCACAGCATACATACCATACTTACAGGTGTATGAAACTCTAGAATTTATTTAATTTATGAAAAAACGAATGATCTGTTGTATTTTAAACTTCATGTTTAGAAAAAACACAAATTTTGTAGTTAATTCCCTCAATTTTTACCACAGTTTTTAATAGATTTGGAAAATTCTAGACTTTCATACACCTTCAAGTATGGTTTGTATGCTGTGCAGAGTTCATCGAACCATGTCTCTTACTTATGAAGAACGGTGTACCGATAGCAACAAATGCTGCCATCAGTAAGTGAAAAAAAATGATGAAATTTCACATGTAAAAAAAAATTACTTCGTTATGTTTTCGAACTTCCACTGCTATGAGTGTGAATTCTGAATCCTTCCTGGTCATGTTGACAAAGTTTTATGAATTTATTTGTAAAAATATAGACAGTGAAAATTAAAATGTTCTGTGGTGCCTCTCCTGTTCCAAGTAGGCCCGTTTGACGTCCTACCCCCCTTAACTTAGATTTACGGGCTGTGAGGTATTTGTAGGCGCAAAAGGAGTTTGCTCTGACATTAAAGATTTTAAACACGATAATAATGAGCGTATGGCATTGGCGGCCGGGAGACCTGTCGCGGGGCGGTTCGGCCGCCGCTCCACAAGTTCTTTAACGCCACTACGGCGACTTGCGAGTGAATGAAGATGAAATGATGATGAAAGACACACAACATCCAGTCATCTCGAGGCAGACCCCGCCGGGAATCGAACCCGGGACCCAGTGCGCGGGAAGCGAGAACGCTACCGCAAGACCACGAGCCGCGGACTTACACACGATCATCGATAAGCTACAAGACAGTGTGTCAACTGTTCAGGATCCCTGCTCCTAGCGCTAACGACAGGTACGCCATTTGTCGTAAGGCAACGAAATTAGATTCACTCACACGGAAACACATCCAGAGGTCACACACATCACGAACGGTGCATCACGCGGTTCGATTTAGAACGCACTCACTGTGGTATGAAAATAAATAAATAAAAAATAACAATTGGACAATTACTAACAGAAGTAAAAAAAAAAGAAGCAAAGTGGCGCTGGTAGCAGACCGGGGCTTTCGCGGTGGCTGTAGGCGCAGGTGGCGTGCGCGCCGTGTGACGTCACGACCACCACCAGCAGGGCAGGCGGCGGCGGCGGCGGCGGCGGCGGCGGAAGCAGCAACAGGTGAAACGAGCCGGCCCCCTCTTTGCGAAGAGCTCAGGCGCGGAGAAGGCGCGTCGCCCTCTAGCGTCAGCATCACCATCTGCGTGGTAGTCGGCGTCGGTAGCGTCGGCGAGCGGCTCGGGTAGGCACTGCGAGGTGCTGAGCCGCGCTGCGGTCCAGACGAGGGTGATCCTGCAGCTAGCGCCGATGCTGCTGCATTCTTCGCCGGACTCGTTCCAAATAGCGCCTAGCGAGACCAACAGGTTTTCGGGTCCGGCTCCTCTCTGCTGCTGCTGCTGCTGCGGCGACGTCCGCCCGAGACGAGACGGGACCGACTCGCTACGCCAGGAAATAACTTAACCAGTCTCCACTTTTATTTATCACGATTCCGGATTTTCCGGTAGTGGCGGCGGTAGTTGACGAGACAGTAGTTATTGCTTTCGGGATGGCTGCCGATACCGCTCCGGGCCATGCCTGGTCCCTCCCACAGATACACTGAATCTAAATAATATCTCTGGCTTAACGAGGGGACTTTATGCCCCTTTTTAGGACGTTATCCTCCTACCTCGCTCATTCTCTCTATCCCTTTCTGTATTCCTAGTTAATTATCACTATCTCCCTCTCGCCTCATCTTGGGACCCACCAATTACTAGGTGCTCAGATAATGGGCAGAGCAAGTCAGACCAGTTCCTCCAATTAAAAACCGCCCGCGCAGCATAAAAAAGATGTCGAATTCCTCCCGCCTCGCCCTTGGCTGGACGTATTCAACGGTGAGTCATTCAGAACCAGTAGCTTCTTTTGTCTCCCACGTCATCCGTGCTCCGTCTCGTATTTTAATCTTCCTTTCTTTCTTCCTTCTTCCATTCAGTAGGAGGGGATTTCCAGTCCCCGTACCATCATCCAGATTTACTTATTCCGTTGTTTTCCAAAATAATTTGCCGCCCGGAGTGGCTTAGGCGCTTCGGTCCGGAACCGCGTGAGTGCTACGGTCGCAGGTTCGAATCCTGCCTCGGGCATGGATGTGTGTGATGTCCTTAGGTTAGGTCGGTTTAAGTAATTCTAAGTTCTGGGGAACCCATACCTCAGACGTTAAGTCCCATAGTGCTCACAACCATTTGAGCCTAAATCATTTAAACTAAATGCTTGGAAGATTTTCTTTAGAAGCACATCACTGATCTTCTTCCTGTACCAATTCTCCCATCGTCAATGATCACGTCGTAGACGTGTAGCCGAAAACCCTTTTCCTTCTATCCGTTTTCCTCACTGTGCCACTAACCTTCGGATTACTTTGATGTTTTCTTTTGTGTCTTCCTGTTCATAAATAGATACCCGAGTTCTGAGTGGTTTCTACAGCCATCATCTGCTTTTTATTCCCAAATCACGTCGTTCTATGGCATATTGAAACTTTCTTGGTTCCTCCCATTATCACATTTGCTGGCGTAGAACATTTATCAGTACCTTCCCCCTTCAGATGATTAAGTTTTTACATATGCTTATTTCTCCTCTAAATTTATGCTGTTAGCTATAGATCCATATTTTACCTGCCATATTCACCATTATATAGTTCCACATAATCGTCTCAGCAGCAGAGATTGTTAACATACGTCAAGTCTGTCTCACGTTCATTTTCTGGTAAGGAGATAGGTTGGTCGTGTGCATTTGTGGGCCACATGACGGAGGAGCAATGCATTGGGAAATATTCACATATTTCGACAGTATTACCCGGATGAGTAATAGAACGCTGCTTGAATTACTTTACCAGGCACTGGTACAAACTCAGGGGCCATTTCGATAAACTTCGAAATAATTGAGCTATGGGCTCACACCCCGCTTCATATTTTCCGATTGTTTCATGTCATCTTTCATGCACATAAACACAAATTGAACGCTATACTTCACAAATATTTGTTAGATCTACAAACAACTGCCCAGTAGAAGATTTCATTTCGGTTTCTTCAGCTTTGAGATAACACCCACACACATCGCAAAAGACATCGGACGAATCCGCTTGTCAAATTTTAGTGCAAAGGTTTTTCTTTATATCTTTCTTCCGATAAATTAGCAAACGTTATTAAATTTCTCGATTGCTTCGGCCGGAATGTACAGTTTTTCTTTATAAAGAGCAAAGATCTTTCCTACTCGTCAGAAATATAACTTCCAGGTTTTATCGACAATTATGTACCCTTTTCTCGTCATTCCTTAAAAAAAATAATAATTTAACGTCCCATCGGCGATTGTCAAACTACACATGAAGTACCAGCTCCAATAGCACATCCTACAAATTAGAAAACCAAGATCCGAAACTTCATTTCTATCATTTGTCTGTCGCATTTCATTTAATGTGCGATCCATTCTCGCTGCAGCAACAGTGTCGATATTTCAGCCTAAAACATGAGTTTCTACATCAATTAATGCCACTCTCCA
Organism: Schistocerca americana; assembly: GCF_021461395.2. Lineage (NCBI taxonomy): Eukaryota > Metazoa > Arthropoda > Insecta > Orthoptera > Acrididae > Schistocerca > Schistocerca americana. The sequence goes on along the minus strand of NC_060123.1, from coordinate 573,562,174 downwards.
ATAACATTTCATATTGCCTAAAAGAATCAGACAATAAAATGTCCAGGAACAATGTTGTAATATAACTCAAGTTCCTAAAACAAATGTCTCAACAAAGTAAAATCCTTTCCATACCAGTACACGAATTTTCCATGTTCTCTAGTTCATTGTCTATACAAGGATCCCAACTTTGGTACAATCTTCCTCGAAAGATTAGAGGAATTTAAATAATTTCAAACTTCAAGAGACAGCTAATGGCCCACCTTCTATCACAATAACTGTTTCTTCCGGAGCTCAATGTCGTCAACCTTCCCTCCTCACCACTTTTCCCTCCTCTTAGGTACAGAGTTCTCTACAGAAATTCGGTTCTTTCCTAGCAGCCGTTGTCACTATCATCTCAATCCTCTTCTCTTTCATTATTTCTTCCACTTCTTCTAATACCAAACAACACTTCAAAAGTGCCAAACTAATCAATATCATACTTAATGCCACCATTTTTTACTGTGATTATTAGTGTTACTGTTCCTATTATTTGCAAATTATTACTTTTTATTAATAATGCAAATTATTATTATTGAATTTGTTGTGTATAACTCAACAATATCATCCACTATTTTATTATTATTATTATTATTATTATTTCCAGTTATTATTTTTGTTAATAATGCAAATTGTTATGATTGCATGTAACTACATAAAAGAGCAACCAGTCACTTTTTTTGAAATAGTTACTTATTCATTCCATGAACCGGTTTTCGAACCTTTTCAGGCTCGTCTTCAGATGGTGTGCAGGAAGTTACATAGCTGTTTCAAGCATAATGCTGGGTGAAGAAACAGGACTGGACAAGAATGGAAAAGGAAATCGACCGTGTTCTTTTCCAAGGAACCCTACAGACGTATGGTCTAAGAATGGAGTTCTTAAGTGTGGATGGCTGTCGGAAATTTGAACTTGTACCACATGTTAGTTAGTCCACTGTCTTAAGCACTGCGATTCCTCACTTGACCATTGTCAAAATAAGACTCATTCCTATGAATAAACCTCCTGGTGTAATGAGAAGAGAGATGAGTGAATTAATACACAGAAGAAGAGCTGTACAAGCGGCCGATTGGACCGGTACTATGAGGATAAGGCGAGCTATTTTGTTTGCCGTGTGGTCAGCCCAGACAGTAGTAAACTTAAAAAAATGAATTTTAAATTGTGTTTTCAACCCTAGATAACGAAACCGTCGTAAAATTTAAGGCTGCAGTTGGTACCAAATCGCGGTTCTCGCCGATCTGGTATTATCAGGACAGGGTGTAAAACAGGACATTTTGTACTTATTTTGAATGTGACGTATGATTGGAGAACTTGTAATTAATTGGTGCGCAAACTATAAATTATGACTTCCTTTGAATAAAGTGCGGAGTCGTAAAATTTACATTGGTTTAGTAACGATGTAACATTTCGCCCCTTCCGTGTTCTGGGGTTAAGAACTGGAAAACGGAAACTCGTCGATTCAAGGAATAACGAAAGATACGAGAGGAACGCATTTAACAGAAGATATGACGCAAACCCAAAACTATATTTAGGCACTTCATACAAAATTTAGTGGTGTTTGAGGAAAAGAGGAGAATGAAAAAACGATTCTGGTTGAATGAAGGGAAGAAAAATGAAGTGGAAGGATAAAGAGAAATTCGCAACTGAGAGAGGAAGTGGAAAAAAGATGGAAATTAGTGGTCTTCCTCCGTTTCGTCGCATCCAAAATCGAAAGATGAAGAAGAAATGGATTTTTTAGTGTCGGGTATACACGGTAGTCATTGGGTCACACGATCACTGCCCTTGCTGGGAGAATATTCGCTTGATGTAATGTAGAAAACTCACGACCTTTATCACCTGTATCCCCAGCCGACCGTAAGCCCGAGGTTGCCTTCACCAGTGCCTCAGCTCGTCTGTCAATAGGTCATGTAAATCTTGCAGTCGATAACATTTTCGCTAAAGATTACCAGTGCTCACTAACGCAAAATAAGATACGTTTTGCAAGCTGGGAATCGATTTGAACAACACCAAATCATTTTCTAGCGGTAGTTTTATTGGTAGTGGGCACTGATGCACACACACACACACACACACACACACACACACACACAAGATTTGCCCTAAGTTGAAAATAGCGGATGTGTACGGTCAGAAAGAGCTCCGAATCCTCATTCGAGTAGTCTGACCCTTGCCTACTCAACCTCAATGCTACAAGATATTTCTCTATATAACCAAAAAGGGAAGGGAAAACGGCTAAATGCGAAAAAGAAGTAAAGGAGCCAGACGGTTTTCGCGGATCACAAGGAGCTAATGGTGACGCGTGTGACATCTTTAATGGATATTCGCGCGACCTCTCTGAACCGTCTGCATAAAAAGATGTTTATGAGCCCACGGCTGCCCGGACAGTCTCTGGAGAGTGGCCAGCGGATAAAGTCAGCGGCCGTGACATGGCTTAAGCCCTCATTACGCGCGCTCATAAAGAGTGGCACTGGCAACGACTCTCCTATACGCTGGAATGAGCGAATAAGCAGATCCCGACTGGAATGGCCGCTTGTCGCTTCTCCGGCGTTGAATGCCGAGAATCTGTGCCGGACAGCAGCGTCTAGGGACTATTTTTTTATCTTGTCATACACTGCATTTTTATCGTTCCTGTTTTTGTCTCTCAAGGTTCCAAAGTGCTGGTGACGTTTTGCCAGCACACTTTTCACATTGTTTGTTGCACACTTCTCTGCAACAAGTGACACTTAGCAGTCGCTTCACACGCGCAAGAAGTCAGGAAGATTTGAATAAATTAACATCTTTATTATTTTCGCCATAGTACTCTTTAAAACTGTCAGAGAGAACGAACCCTGCCAGAGGTTACAAACTCTCTGGTAAATCCATCGAGGACACTGGGTTAGCAGCCGTACATGAAGAACTTGAATAATGATAGTTAAAACGAGCAGCTGTGTTGTAATCCAACGTCGTTCATTCAAAACATGCTACCAGTTTTGACGCCGAAAAGCTTCATCTTCAGGCCTCTGCATACGAAACATGCGTAGCATGATAGTAAGTATGAGAATACTGACAACAGAAGTCATAATCTGTTACTAAAACAGTGATAAATCACATAATAAAAATATACTATCGTTAGTCATACAAAACTAAATTCAGCATGATACATATACACGAACAGTTGCCGAAGAACATCTTTTGTGGCTGATCATCTATTTTTATGTAATTATAACCTCTACAGTAACCTAGTAGAATTTAATCACTAAAACCCATTGCATGAAAATTTGTGGTAAGTTTCTGTGGAACCAAACTGCTGAGGTCATCGGTCCCTAGGCTTACACACTACTTAATTTAACTTGAACTAACTTATGCTAAGGACACTACACACACCCATGCCCGAGGGAGGACTCGGACCTCCGACGGTGGGAGCCGCTCGAACCGTGGCAAGGGGCCCGTGATTGCGCGGCTACCCCGCGCGGCCCCGTAGCATGTATAACATACACATACAGGACCTTGAACTTAGAAACGTCCATATGGAATTCCAATGGAATAAAACCAAGACGCACATGTGTATTAACGTACAAGAGCACGACAATGATCTCCGAAGGGCCCTAAGAAGGCAACCTCAGACAATAACTTACACAAACGTGACAACCGCCGAGCACATCCTTTCATGTCCTCGCTGACGTAGAAAAATGTGGTGCCATTCGTCATATCTAGTCGCGATCTGCGTGAAGTTATGTTAGCCGAAGAGCGTCATTCATATGTTGAAGTTCCGCACACCTAAACTACACTGTGTGAGAACCCACTCTCAGTTGCTAATGAATCAAACTCAACCAGACATTAAAAAAAAAAAAAAAACTACAAGTGACAGTTGAAGTCATCCACCGCAACGAAGTGATAACCGAACGCTGCATAAGTACACACAAATTAGTAAGAGGGCGAACTAATTTGCGAAACAAACGATATACTCACACACCTTAAATACAGGAAGTGGTCGTTAAACGTCCAGACTAAATGATCCAAACAATCATTCCAACGCCACATACTGGGAAACTTGTACATAACACACCCACTAACCTTAATCTACAAATGACCTCAATAGCCACTTGCAAATAACCAGAACCACTTTACATGTGTTAACCACCACAATAAACATTTTTGGACAAGCATCCTAGAAAAACCTGAAAGCATAAAAACTTAAGAAAACTAAAAACTAAATACATATACACACCGTGGACGGCAAGGTCATAGGCATCATATGTACTTACTTAAAAACACAGGACAACAAAACTATTGAACATCTGCAGAGCAACTAGTGGCCTACACATAATCAACTGAAGCAATAACACGAAAGTACATCTCAAAGGTAAAATGACACCTCCGGGTGCAAGAAACTATCTACTACGCGATACTTAGTGACAGACAAACAGGACATCACCAACTCAGAAAGATCAGAAAATAATAGGCCTGCACCGTGGGCCATGACTTAGTCCAGCGCAAAAATCCAGGAGGTCATGTGTGCCATACACAATACCTACGACTCGGGAAACACCCAGATGCCACAAACAAAAACGTAGTAATCACGCTGTTGGGACAAATATAAAAGACAGTAGATCTGAGAACCATAGACGTAAGGCTAAGTAGTACAATGAACCACTCTCCGGACCATATTGTCGAATAACAAACACTGTCATATAAGTTAAACTGTTATAGGTTAATACAGCAAAGGATTCTACGTGATCATTACTTATGGACCGACGGCCTTAGTGGTCGAGCGGTTCTAGGTGCTTCAGTCTGGAACTGCGAGATTGCTACGGTCGCAGGTTCGAATCCTGCCTCGGGCTGGCATGTGTGTGATGTCCTCAGGTTAGTTAAGTTTAAGTAGTTCTAAGTTCTAGGGGACTGATGACCTCAGATGCTAAGTCACATAGCACTCTGAACCATTTGAACTTATGGACCACTAATTATATATGTTACTTTTAACCATATGGGTAGATACTGACGCTGGATGTTACTAATGATGGCCACAGCCATCGACACTCTGGTCTCTCCACATGATTCGCCAATGACGAATCAGAATGACATCGTAAACGTGTTCGTCGAACACTACTGGCATACGTATAGGGAAGAGGATGTTGACGCCAGTCCGGACGACTGTCTTACAACATGTCTCGTGACCTCACTCACACGGAGGCGAATTCGTTAACAGTGCTAGAGACGAAGTCGACGATGTAATCCATAAGGGCGCAGACATCGACGGCTTACCGATTGAGTTTTACCGAGCCTTCCGGGGGCTCTTGGCATCGTAGCGGTCGACATGTTCCAAGAACTGATGATCTGACCAAGCAGTCCTCCATAATCATTCCGGTCCACAAACCATTCCGCACTTCGACGATCACAGACTATCGTCCACTCAACCTACTCAACGCAGATTACAAGACCTTCATCTCACTGGCAGTGCATCTCCGAACGCTACTCCTTTGCGTCCTTTCCCTAGTGCAAATGACGCTTGGGGGACAGGTTAACATACAGACTGCCACAGGCGAATGACGCGACTTATTTGCGATGGTGGCGACTTGCAGACTGAGCGCAGCGGTCGTCGCTATAGATTTCGATAGCGCCTTCGATAAAATGCAATATCGTTTCCTACTTTCACTGGCAGTCCGCATGGACACCCCACCTCCTTTTATCGATGTCTTCCAGCGGCTTTACAGCAGTGCCACTTCCCGAGTCCAAGTCAAAGGACATTTGGGAGGGGAGTACCCATCCGCTGCTCAATACGGCAAGGGTGCCCGCTCTGTACTCTCCTGTATATTATTTCCCTAGATCCCCTCATTGGGGCCCTGCCGACCTTCCTACCTTTCATTGCTGGCCATATGCTGTTGATCTGCTACTCTCCGTCCGCTTCGGCTCCTAGATCCGAACTGTCCTCGAAATACACTACTGGACATTAAAATTGCTACACCACGAAAATGACGTGCTACTGACGCGAAATTTAACCGACAGGAAGAAGATGCTGTGATATGCAAATGACTAGTTTTTCAGAGCATTCACACAAGGTTGGCGCCGGTGGCGACACCCACAACGTGCTGACATGAGGAAAGTTTCCAACTGATTTCTTGCCTGCTGAAACGTTGTTGTGACGCATCGTGTAAGGAGGAGAAATGCGTACCATCACGTTTCCGACTTTGATGAAGGTCGGATTGTAGCCTATCGCGTTTGCGGTTTATCGTATCGCGACATTGCTGCTCGCGTTGGTCGAGATCCAATGACTGTTAGCAGAACATGGAAACGGTGGGTTCAGAAGGGTAATAAGGAACGCCGTGCAGGATCCCAACGGCCTTGTACCACTAGCAGTCGAGATGACAGGCATCTTATCCGCCTGGCTGTAACGGATCGTGTAGCCACGTCTCGATCCCTGAGTCAACAGATGGGGACGCTTGCAAGACAACAACCATCTGCACGAACAGTTCGATGACGTTTGCAGCAGCATGGACTATCAGCTCGGAGACCATAGCTGCGGTTACCCTTGACGCTGCATCACAGACAGGAGCGCCTGCGATGGTGTACCCAACGACGAACCTGGGTGCACGAATGACAAAACGTCATTTTTTCGGATGAATCCAAGTTCTGTTTACAGTATCATGATGGTGGCATCCGTGTTTGGCGACATCGCGGTGAACGCACATCGGAAGCGTGTATTCGTCATCGCCATACTGGCGTATCATCCGGAGTGATGGTATGGGGTGCCATTGGTTTACACGTCTCGGTCACCTCTTGTTCGCATTGATGGCACCTGGAACAGTGGACGTTATATTTCTGATGTTTTACGACCCGTTGCTCTACCCTTCATTCAATCCCTGCGAAACCCTACATTTCAGCAGGATAATGCACGACCGCATGTTGCATGTCCTGTACGGGCCTTTCTGGATACAGAAAGTGTTCGACTGCTGCCCTGGCCAGCACATTCTCCAGATCTCTCACCAATTGAAAACGTCTGGTCAATTGTGGCCGGGCAAGTGGCTCGTCACAATACGCCAGCCACTACTCTTGATGAACTGTAGTATCGTGTTGAAGCTGCAGGGGCAGCTGTACCTGTACACGACATCCAAGCTCTGTTTGACTCAATGCCCAGGCGTATCAAGGCCTTTATTATGGCCAGTGGTGGTTGTTCTGGGTACTGATTTCTCAGGATCTATGCACCCAAATTGCGTGAGAATGTAATGACATGTCAGTTCTAGTATAATATATTTGTCCAATGAATACCCGTTTACCATCTCCATGTCTTCTTGGTGTAGCAATTTTAATGGCCAGTAGTGTAATTACGCGTTATGTGCCTGCCGCAGTCAGTGCCATGAACGTAATCACAACAAAAGACACGATTCACAGACAGGTAGCTCACACGACTTCCCTTCCTCAGGTATTGACGACTACGGCCACAAAATTTAACTAAAGTAAATCTGCCAAATGTTGGAGAACAGAGGACCCCATACTTGATAGTATTCACGCGGAGGAAAAAAAAGGAAGTAGAAGTAGTACTTTATCTCTATTTCACTGATTCTCCTGTAACTAAGAGGAAAGTGCGTATGTACCAAATAAATGGTTGAATGGTGAATGATGAGGTTCAATGATATCAAGTTTGCAGCATAGAAATGCACTGGTGTCCAAAATTAAAGCAACAAATGCAAATGTGACAAGGTTACGTTTATTTTGCCACAAAACAAAATAAACAAGTGATAGTAAAGTAGAAAAAATGTAAAGAACGCAGAACGTAATCAACTGCAACATGCATAACGATAGACAAAAATGTTCTTCATTTTTTTCCAACTTAACAGATTTCCACAAACATTCTGACAAATGATTAACGTGCTCAGTGTGGGGTGTGACCCCCCCCCCCCCCCCCCCCCCCCCTGGCACCAATACAGGCCTGACAACGACGGCACATGCTGCGAATGATGTCATCAGTCTCATGTTGAGGAAATGACGCCCATTCTTCCTGCAGAGCTGCTCACAAGTCTTGGAGATGGATGGTGTCGTGACTCAACCCGTCTCCCTAGTGCATCCCAGACACGCTCTACGGGATTCAAATCGGGAGAGCGAGAGGTAGTGCCATACGTGCTGTAACTTCCGTTTTCAAAACAAAAAAGTCATCCACCTCTTGTGCTCTATGAGGTCGAGCATTACCATCCATCACTGCGAAGTCTGGGTCCAAAGCACCTCGCAACAACTGATCTTCTCACGGTGCCTGACAGCAGTTAAATTTTGCTGATTAACCAGTACAGTTCCATGAAGAGGCGTTGGAGGCCGTTTGCCAATACGGCATCTTCCTTGAGGCTGGTATGGAAGGTCTTCTCAATTGCAACGTACGAAAAATACAGGTACTTTTTTTTTTGAGTCATCAGTTTTCTGATATGTTTGATGCTGCCCGCTACGAATTCCTCTCCTATGCCAACCTCTCGATATCAAAGTGCCACTTGCAACCTACCAATCTACGTCCTCAATTATTTGCTGGATGTATTCCAATTTTCTGGAGCCGAGCGACCGCTACGGTCGCAGGTTCGAATCCTGCTTCGGGCATGGATGTGTGTGATGTCTTAGGTTAGTTAGGTTTAATTAGCTCTAAGATCTAGGCGACTGATGACCTCAGAAGTTAAGTCGCCTAGCGCTCAGAGCCATTTGAACCATTTTTTTTGTATTCCAATTTCCTTCTTCCTCTACAGTTTTAACCCTCTACCGTTCCTTGTAGTATTATCCAAGCTATTCCCGGATATCTTAACGAACCTCCAATCATCCTGTCCCTTGCTCTTGCCACTCTTTTCCTTTATTCGCCGGTTCTGAGGAGAACCTCATATCAGCCCACCTAATTTCTACATCTTCTGTAGCACCCTATCTCAAATTTTTCAATATTCCTTTCTTGTACTTTTCCTACAGTCCATGATTCACTATTACACAACGCTATGCTCGAAACGTACGTACTCAGAAATTTCTTCCTCAAATGAAGGCATATTTTTGATAATACAAGATTTCTTTAGGCCGGCAATGCTCTCTTTGTCTATGCTAGTCCGCATTTTATGTCCTCCTGGCTTCGTCCATCAAGGATATTTTGTTTCCAAGGTAGCAGAATTCATTAACTTCGTCTGCTTCGTGATCGCCAATTTTGATGTTAAATTTATTGCTATTCTCATTTCTGCCACTTCTCATTACTTTTGTCTTTCTTCAGTTTACTGTCAGTCCATATTCCGTACTCATTAGACTGTTCATTCCTTTCAACACTTCCTGTAATTCCTGTTCACTTTCACTGAGGATAGCAATTTATCAACGAATCTTGTCATTGATGTCCTTTCACCTCTTGAACCTCTCTTTTGTTTGCCTCATTGGTTCTTCGAAGCATAGATTGAACAGTAGGGACGAAAGACAACAGCCCTTTCTTACACCCTTTTTAACCTGAGCGCTTCGTTCTTACTCTTCCACTGTTATTGTTCCCTCTTGGCTCTTGTATGTATTCGCCACTGCTGTGCATGTGACGGTGGAGGTAAAAGTACCGCCCAGGTACTACGTGATCATTACTTATGGACCGACGGCCTTAGTGGCCGAGCGGTTCTAGGTGCTTCAGTCTGGAACTGCGAGACCGCTACGGTCGCAGGTTCGAATCCTCCCTCGGGCTGGCATGTGTGTGATGTCCTTAGGTTAGTTAAGTTTAAGTAGTTATAAGTTCTAGGGGACTGATGACCTTAGAAGTTAAGTCCCATAGTGCTCAGAGCCATTTGAACCATTTTTTGAACCTCAGAAGTTAAGTTACATAGTGCTCAGAGCCATTTCAACCATTTTGAACCACATAATTGTTAACATTCTCTGTAGTACACTACCTCAACCGTTTCGATTCTCTTCTTTTCCTGTTTTCCTAAGTTCATGATTCAATACTATACAATCCTGTGCTTCAAACGTATATGCTCAGAAATTTCTTCCTCAAACGAAGGCCTATGTTTGATGCCAGTGGACACCTTTTGGCCGCTAACGTCCCCTTCGCCTTTGCTAGTCTTCCTTTTATGTCCTCCTTGCTTCATCTGTCGCTGCTTCCCATCACCTTCGTCTTCCTGCGATTTATTCTCAATCCGCATTACGCACTCATTACACTGTTCATTCCTTCCAATAAGTGCTCCATTTGTCTTCACTTTCACTGAGGATAGCAATATCACTAGCGAATATTGTCATCCATACCCTTTCACCTTGAATTTAATACCACACTTGAACTGTATATTTATTTCGGTCATTGTTTCTTCGATGTATAGGTTAAACAGTAGGGGCGAAAGTGTACTTTCCTGTCATACCCACATTTTAATCCCACCGTACGAAGATGAACCTTTCGATTCGAAACCGGTAGCAGCACTGTTCGCGTACCTGAGTATCATTATTAACAATTGCTGATTGCTGTATTGTTTTCTGAAATAATCAAATTTTATTTCCTACACTGCCGCGGTCTCAACAAAGTCATTTTGCGGCAAAATAGCAGAAGGAAAGTATTTGTTCCAGTTTTCACTAATACTGAGACACTATGTTTAATTCGTTGGAATACAAGAGTAGAAATACAACATTAAGTTTTTTACTAGTAGAACCGCAGAAAAAGAAAACTACTTCTCATATCTTTCAAATTTTGGATCTGAAGAAGGAATCGCAGCTTGGCACGTAGACAACGAGCCGTCTACTAACGCATAATAATAAAAAAATTCTCCACAGTTTGTCGGCCGTGGTGGCCAAGCGGTTCTAGGCGCTACTGTCTGGAACCGCGCGATCGCTACTGCCGCAGGTTGGAATTCTGCTTTGGGCATGGATGTTTGTGATGTCTTTAGGTTAGTTAGGTTTAAGTAGTTCTAAGTTCTAGGGGACTGATAATCTCAGAAGTTAAGTCCCATAGTGCTCAGAGCCACTTGAACCATTTCTCCACGGTTTGGCACCTCAGTTAAATAGCGGGACATGCAACATAGTCCTGAGCACACAACAGCACTGAAAAGGCGTTAGAACGTTTTCCGTTTCTACTCTTCAGATTTAATAATGGATCATCCTGGAGATCGAGTAAGACTGTCACGGCAGAGGTCACCGGCACCGCGCTGGCCTTCCGAAGTGACGTCGTCGCTTTCGGTTAGGCGGTTCCCGCTAGCGACGCCGTCGCCAGCGCCGCCTTGCCTCAGTTTTTGCCGGCTCGCGCCAACGGTCTGGCCGCAGACAATACTGAAAGTGGGAGCGCTATGGCCGCGCGTCCCTTTTCTTGCGCGGCGTCCCGTCGGCCTCTAGTTAGGAGCGCCGGCACGCCGCCGTCGGGAATCGCGAGGCGACCCGCGGCCCGCAGTAAATACCCGAGCGCAGCCGCAGCCGCAGCCGCTGTTTCTTTGGGCGCCGCCGCCTCCGTTCCGAGAAGTCCGGCCGACGCCCTACATGGCCGGCGAGCGCGCCCCGGCGACGCGTCTTCCATTATTCAACACCGCCGGCCGAAGCAGCAGCAGCCACCTCCTCGAAAATTGATGCCTCCCTCCTACCCCTCCCCGCCCCTTCTCTTCCTCCTCTTCTCCTCATCCTGTGCCTACTCCTCCTCCTCCTCCTCCTCTTCATCCTCCGCCGCCGCCGCCTCCGCCCCTATTACGTCCGCGGCAGCACTGGCGAGACTTTAATTTCCTATTAAAATATGCGGCGGAAGAGGCGGTGCGCCTTGTTCGGGACTCGTATAATCGCCGCTCCTATCAGTCAACAAAATGCGCCCGTAATTTCGGCGCGCTGCTTGCGTACGTCATCGTTGTGTGCTCACCCATACCCCCTCCCACTACCCAGGTAAAATTCACAGAGTATTTCGGGGAATAACGCAGTGTCCCATAGCTGCCAGCATCGGATACCGTAAACGGCGTACCATTCACATCTGTCCACAAACTACGAATGTGGCCTTTTGCTTACAAACGACCATGGACGTCACTGTTGAGGAATGGCATTACTACGGTTATTTGTTACTGTTAAAATATCACCTCATACACTACTGGCCACTAAAATTGCTACACCAAGAAGAAATGCAGATGATAAACGGGTATTCTATATCTACATCTACATCTACATTTATACTCCGCAAGCCACACAACGGTGTGTGGCGGAGGGCACTTTACGTGCCACTGTTATTACTTCCCTTTCCTGTTCCAGTCGCGTATGGTTCGCGGGAAGAACGACTGTCTGAAAGCCTCCGTGCGCGCTCGAATCTCTCTAATTTTACATTCGTGATCTCCTCGGGAGGTATGAGTAGGGGGAAGCAATATATTCGATACCTCATCCAGAAACGCACCCTCTCGAAACCTGGCGAGCAAGCTACACCGCGATGCAGAGCGCCTCTCTTGCAGAGTCTGCCACCTGAGTTTGCTAAACATCTCCGTAACACTATCACGGTTACCAAATAACCCTGTGACGACACGCGCCGCTCTTCTTTGGATCTTCTCTATCTCCTCTGTCAACCCTATCTGGTACGGATCCCACACTGATGAGCAATATTAAGTATAGGTCGAACGAGTGTTTTGTAAGCCACCTCCTTTGTTGATGGACTACATTTTCTAAGGACTCTCCCAATGAATCTCAACCTGGTACCCGCCTTACCAACAACTAATTTTATATGATCATTCCACTTTAAATCGTTCCGTACGCATACTCCCAGATATTTTACAGAAGTAACTGCTACCAGTGTTTGTTCCGCTATCATATAATCATACAATAAAGGATCCTACTTTCTATGTATTCGCAATACATTACATTTGTCTATGTTAAGGGTCAGTTGCCACTCCCTTAACCAAGTGCCTATCCGGTGCAGATCTTCCTGCATTTCGCTACAATTTTCTAATGCTGCAACTTCTCTGTATACTAAAGCATCATCCGCGAATAGCCGCATGGAACTTCCGACACTATCTACTAAGTCATTTATATATATTTATATATATTGTGTATTCATGGGAGAAATATATTATACTAGAACTGACTTGTCATTACATTTTCACGCAATTTGGGTGCATAGATCGTGAGAAATCAATACCCATAACAACCACCTTTGGCCGTAATAAAGGCCTTGATACGCCTGGGCATTGAGTCAAACAGAGCTTGGATGGCGTGTACAGGTACAGCTGCCCATGCAGCTTCAACACGATAGCAGAGTTCATCAAGAGTAGTGACTGGCGTATTGTGACGAGCCACCATTGACCGGACGTTTTCAGTTGGTGAGAGATCTGGAGAACGTTCTGGCCACGGCAGCAGTCGAACAGTTTCTGTATCCAGAAAGGCCCGTACAGGACCTGCAACATGCGGTCGTGCATTATACTGCTGAAATGTAGGTTTTCGCAGGGATCGAATGAAGGGTAGAGCCACGGGTCGTAACACATCTGAAATGTAAAGTCCACTGTTCAAAGTGCCGTCAATGCGAACAAGAGGTGACCGAGACGTGTAACCAATGGCACCCCATACCATCAGGCCGGCTGATACGGCAGTATGGCGATGACGAATACACGCTTCCAATGTGCGTTTACCGCGATGTCGCCAAACACGTATGCGACCATAATGATGCCGTAAACAGAACCTAGATTCATCCGAAAAATTGACGTTTTGCCATTCGTGCACCCAGGTTCGTCGTTGAGTAAACCATCGCAGGCGCTTCTGTCTGTGATGCAGCATGAAGGGTAACCGCAGTTATGGTCTCCGAGCTGATAGTCCATGCTGCTGCAAACGTCGTCGATCTGTTGGTGCAGATGGTTGTTGTCTTGCAAACGTCCCCATCTGTTGACTGAGGTATCGAGACGTGGTTGCACGATCCGTTCCAGAAATGCGGATAAGATGCCTGTCATCTCGATTGCTGGTGATACGAGGCTGTTGGGATCCAACACGGCGTTCCGTGCTACCCTCCTGAACCCACCGATTCCGTATTCTGCTAACAGTCATTGGATCTCGACCAACGCGAGCAGCAATGTCTCGATACGATAAACCGCAATCGCGATAGGCTACAATCCGACCTTTATCAAAGTTAGAAACGTGATGGTACGCATTTCTCGTCCTTACACGAGGCATCACAACAATGTTTCACCAGGCAACGCCGGTCAATTGCTGTTTGTGTATGAGAAATCGGTTGTAAACTTTCCTCATGTCAGCACGTAGTAGGTGTCGCCACCGGCGCCAACCTTGTGTGAATATTCTGAAAAGCTAATCATTTGCATATACAGCATCTTCTTCCTGTCGGTTAAATTTCGCGTCTGTAGCACGTCATCTTCGTGGTGTAGCAATTTTAATGGCCAGTAGTGTAATTTGGTCAAGCAGACTGTTTACAATGAGCCGTGTAAGTAACTGTTGTGTAAATGAATGGTAGTTTGTCGCGAGGGTTTTCGTAGAGTGAGTCTTTTACGCTTTTCATAACTTACCAATAATGAGATTTTCACTCTGCAGTGGAGTGTGCTCTGATATGCAACTTCCCGGCAGATTAAAACTGTGTGACGGTCCGAGACTCGAACTCGGGACCTTTGCCTTCTGCCGGCAAGTGCTCTGCCATTTTTTTTCGTGCTGACCGCTTTTTTTCCTGCAATGTCCAAATTTTGACAAGTGGTGGCCAATTAGAAACTAATTTAGTAAGTAAATGAATAAAATTGAAAATGTCCAAATGAAAGTGATATTATCACATCGCTGACAGTACAAATACAAAAGAAACATGCTCCTCTAGCAATGAAATGAAATTCAAGTCGGGAGCGACACCTGATCACCACCCCCACGATCGTTCGAGCAATAGAGCCATCTATCGACCCGTTCTCCAGACGTTGGTGTAAGACTGGGTCGTCTTCTCGAAAATAACTATGATTCCATTAAGTGTGATCGAGGTCTGTCTCGGCTTACTTCGTCTATCTCATATCTCACTTGCCACACCCCATCTGGTCGGAGCAGATAATTAGCGAAGTCTTGCCTACGAGGTGCATTCAAGTTCTAAGGCCTCCGATTTTTTTTCTCCGGACTGGAAAGAGATAGAAACATGCGCATTGTTTTAAAATGAGGCAGTGTTCATTGTCAATACGTTCCAGAGATGGCAGCATCGTACGGCACATGGAATTTTACCGCCAGCGGCGAGAATGAGAACTGTTTTAAATACTTAAAATGGCGACGTTTTCCTTACTTGAACAGCGTGCAATCATTCGTTTTCTGAATTTGCGTGGTGTGAAACCAATTGAAATTCATCGACAGTTGAAGGAGACATGTGGTGATAGAGTTACGGCTGTGTCGAAAGTGCGTTCGTGGGTGCGACAGTTTAATGAAGGCAGAACATCGTGTGACAACAAACCGAAACAACCTCGGGCTCGCACAAGCTGGTCTGACGACATGATCGAGAAAGTGGAGAGAATTGTTTTGGGGGATCGCCGAATGACTGTTGAACAGATCGCCTCCAGAGTTGGCATATCTGTGCGTTCTGTGCACACAACCTGCATGACGACCTGAAAATGCGAGAAGTGTCATCCAGGTCGGTGCCACGAATGCTGATGGACGACCACATGGCTGCCCGTGTGGCATGTTGCCAAGCAATGTTGACGCGCAACGACAGCATGAATGGGACTTTCTTTTCGTCGGTTGTGACAATGGATGAGACGTGGATGCCATTTTTCAATCCAGAAACAAAGCGCCAGTCAGCTCAATGGAAGCGCACAGATTCACCGCCACCAAAAAAATTTCGGGCAACCGCCAGTGCTGAAAAAATGATGGTGTCCATGTTCTGGGACAGCCAGGGCGTAATCCTTACCCATTGCGTTCCAAAGGGCACTACGGTAACAGGTGCATCCTACGAAAATGTTTTGAAGAACAAATTCCCTCCTGCACTGCAACAAAAACGTCCGGGAAGGGCTGCGCGTGTGCTGTTTCACCAAGACAACGCACCCGCACATCGAGCTAACGTTACGCAACAGTTTCTTCGTGATAACAACTTTGAAGTGATTCCTCATGCTCCCTACTCACCTGACCTGGCTCCTAGTGACTTTTGGCTTTTTCCAACAATAAAAGACACTCTCCGTGGCCGCACATTCACCAGCCGTGCTGCTATTGCCTCAGCGATTTTCCAGTGGTCAAAACAGACTCCTAAAGAAGCCTTCGCCGCTGCCATGGAATCATGGCGTCAACGTTGTGAAAAATGTGTACGTCTGCAGGGCGATTACGTCGAGAACTAACGCCAGTTTCATCGATTTCGGGTGAGTAGTTAATTAGAAAAAAATCGGAGGCCTTAGAACTTGAATGCACCTCGTACATTTCTTATGCTGTTGCAGCTTCGCGTGTCCATCCAGAAGAAAATGCCAAAAATTCATTTTGTCCTTTTCCGATTCGTTGCAGACGTAGCCCACAACCATTCCCCATACGCATGTCACTGCATTTGTTTTATGGACTGGAAAACAAGATTCTTGGGGGAAAAGCAGTATGTCCGATGAAATTGTGTGGGGGGCGGTGCGTAACAGGGCCGCCAATATCTGTCGTGCCAAGTGCCACACCGGAGCCGCCCCACTATATGCTAAACGATGTTCATCAGTGTCCACTGTTGCACAGCTTAAACATAATGGAGTGTGTGCCAAACGAATCGCATGCCGCCGTTGGTTCGTTGCGATCTTCCTATTTACCACCACATACCATGTTGAGCGTACCGACATTGGGAGGTAAACGTTCCGTATATGAATAACGCCCGTGCCTTTTCATATACGTTCACCAGACCAAGTCCACCCTCTCCAGGTGTCATCGTAAGCGTTGTGTATTGGATCTTAAACAAGTGTCCCACATTCACGTAAGTTCCAAAACTTGCTTGTATCCGCGTTGCCATTGTGCGCGTTAAAGGCAGGACATGCGCTACGTGAGTGAGTCTCGGTGCTAGGTACACGTTATCATAGGCCACCCTCTGAATCATATCCAACGCTCTTAATTTCTGTAACAGCACCATTGCCCGCATCAGCTTCAATATGCGTCGGGAGTTATCCGCTGCTGTCCGCTGCACATCTGAGTGGAACGTGAAACCTAAACATTTTATGGTGTTAACTAATATGAGCGGGTCTTCCTCCCCCGGTTGTAATCCGCGACCGGCATTCATGCAGCGTGACTTCTGTAGATTAAGCACGCTTCCCGCTGCCATCCCTTAAGGCTGTATCCGTGCCAACGCCGTACGTACTTCATCGCCTGTCCGTGCCAGCAGCATCACATCGTCAACATAAGCGGGTAATGAAAGGTCAGCTGTGGCAACGGCACTCCCTCCAGCTGTCTTCGGAGACCATATAGGCAGGGTTCCAACGCCATCGCATTCACAAATATCAAAAGGGGGCAACCTTGACGAACTGACCGTGAAATGACCATGTAGTCAGTGCCCCATCCATTCACTGAGACCTTGGATCGCACGCCGTGTAACAGTCGCATGATCACTAGAATGAAGGCCTGGGGAATTCCCAAACTGCCCATCAGGGCGTACAAAAAGATATGATCCACTCTGTCGAAGGCATGATCGAAGTCAATAGGGACAAGTGCCCTGCGCAGTCGGCACGCCGTTACTAATACGACGATATCTCGGTAATCACCAAGCACCGTATGGACATTACTCTTACCGCCGAGGCATGTTTGGTCTGTGAGGAGTCTATCAGAAGTTGAAGACTACAGGGGAGCCCCAAGGATTCACGAGAAAATCTTGTAGTGCAGTTCAGGAGGGTTAGTGGTCTATAATCTCCTGGCATTTTGCCACCGCGTGGTTTGGGTATTGGGATGATGATACCCTCCGTGAATTCGACAGGTATCTCAGTCTGCGATAACGAGAGTTCGTTATACATCTGAATCCACATCTCTCCCATGAGGTACTCAAAGGCGCGGTAAAATTCAATTGGGAAGCCGTCCTATCCAGGGGCTTGTTCGGAGCTCCCCTGGCATTTGCGTCTGTCAGCTCGTCCTCCGTTATCGCTGTGTTGAAAGTCTGTGCATCCAGTGGTGGTCCTCTATCTGGCATGTCGGAGATGACATAATTTAGTTTCTCGTGGTTCACTTGTACAGGTCCAAATAACTGGCGGAAGAAGTCGGTAAACACCTGCACAATGTCACGTTGGGCCACAACTTGCTTTTCAGTTCCAGAGATTATTTCCCTGATCAATGTCCTCCGTCGTCGTTGGCGTTCACGTACTACGTGATGCATTGAGGGGGCTTCGGCAGCAGCTGCGTCCCTCAATCTCGCCCAGACCATTATCCCTTCCATTCTTAGTCTCGTTAGCTGTAATAACTTGGCTTTTATCCTGCGCATGGCCTTGCGCCTTTCCGGCGATGGTTGTTGGGTCATCAGCACCATCAGAGCTGTAAAATAAAAATCCGCCGTTGCTCGGTTCCAGTTGTCCTGCCCGTATTGTATCAATGTTCTCCGTAACGCTGGTTTTGCGCATTTGATCCACCACTGGAGAACCGATGTGTATGCCCGTTGGCGGCGAACGCAGGTCTCCCAGACCTCCTCTATCGACCAGCGACATGCAGCGTCATATAAAAGTGCTCTATTCATTTTCCAGAGACCCTTACTCAAAAATCGTACAGACGTACACCATATGATCCGTAAAAGCCGTCGGCCAGATTTCGATATCCAGTAGAGCGCGCATCACATACACTCTATCAAGCCTACTCGCCGATTGTCCCGTTGCATACGTGTAACCCTTTCTATCGCCATGCAGCAGTTCCCAGGTATCCAAAAGCGCCATTGTGGTAATCAGTCTCTTATTCCTTCCCTACTGAGGATCACCATACCGCATCCACTCTCATCGTGCACTGAAGAATGTGCGTCGTAGCCGTAGAACTCCGGCGGCGATGTGAAAAGCACTTCTTGTAGGAGAACAATATCCACGTCTGCGGCGTGTAACATATCTTTCACCATTTGAATTTTAAGTGGTGTCCGGATGCCATTAATGTTGATCGTCACAATATGGTACGCCTGGCGTGTGTTCATCAGTTGGAGGGGGTTGTCATCAAGCGATGGTGTTGAAAACCGAACTGCTGTCGGTCATCGGTGCCCCCGTCACTCCTCACCACACCAAGTTGTTCAACATTCCCCGACCCCTCCCTGCTTTGGCCAGGATTATCCTCGATCCTGCTCCTGTTGGTCCATTTAATGCGTCCAGTCTTCCAGCATATTTCCAGAGCCGGCTGAAGGATGGGAGACAGAGGTGTCACCGCTCTGATGTTGGACAATCGTCATCTCCACTTCCACCTTCTGGTCACCAGAAGGATAATTCAAGTTATCGTCGCAGTGAAACTCCTGCACTGTCACCTCGGTATCTGTTGAATCCACTGGTCGCAGGTCAATTCTGTCGTTGTCGTCTACTGTCCCCTCGGGACTATGACTATCATAGCAGAAGTCAGTCGTCACTTCTTTCTTCTCTTCGGCGAACGCTGTTTCCGTTGTCGTGCTTCCGCTTCGGCTGCTTGGATGGCGTATCCTCCGTCTCGGGCCTGATCTATCACGCTCTCGGTGGAAGTACTGGCAACCACCATGGTTGAGCCTGGATCTACCTTCAGCTGCATCTCTTGTATGGGGTCTGCTACAGTGGAACCCGTGGTCGGAGTCCCAATCCGTTGTTGTCCATGTTCTCTATAGTGTGCAGCTGCTGGCGCCCATCGGAAATCTCCCTCACTTCTTCTCTCAGGGCCTCCACAAAGGTCAACGGTAATACAGTCATCTGTTGTGGTGCCTGAACGTCATCCCACGGGGTTTGCACTAAACGACGCTGGAAGCATTCCGAGCGGACGTGGCCTTCTTTCCCGCACCCTGAGCAAGTGCGAGGTTGTCCATCAAGCGCTCGACAACACCCTATATACAAATAAGAGGGGACGTGCTTTCTCAGTTCTATCCGTGTTTGTCTCACCCCATTTAGGACGGGGTATGCGGTAAAACTCGCCCATTTTTAGGCCACATGGGATAGAACTGTACCATATGGTCGAAAGGCGTCGACCACAAATTCAGGCCGGCCGGTGTGGCGCTTCAGTCTGGAACCGTGCGATCGCTACGGTCGCAGGTTCGAATCCTGCCTCGGGGATGGATGTGTGTGGTGTCCTTAGGTTAATTAGGTTTAAGTAGTTCTAAGTTCTAGGGGACTGCTGACCTCAGATGTTAAGTCCCATAGTGCTCATAGCCATATTTTGAACCTTGAATCGCTTTATTCAACCTACTAAATGCAGAGGATTCCTTAGAATTTGTTTGCAAATTTTCATCGTTGTCGTGCTGTAAGCAATGACTTTTGTGAATATCGGTCAAAATCGGTGGTCCTACCTCAAAATCTCGATACTGTTGAAAGCTAGTTACTGCCTGTTAGGTTGATTTGGGGCAGGGGACCAAACAGCGAGGTCATCGGTCCCTTAGGGTGAAGGAAGGGTGGGAAGGAAGTCGGCTGTGCCCTTTCAAAGGAACCATCCCGGTATTTGCCTGAAGCGAGTTAGGGAAATCACGGAAAACCTAAATCAGGATGGTTGGACGCGTGTCTGAACCGTCGTCCTCCCGAATGCGAGTCCAGTGTGCTAGCCACCGCGCCACCTCGCCCTGTCTACCTGTTAGACTATAGCCTGTATGCATAGCAGTTATGACTCCAGTACCAGTGCGCTGAAAATATTCCTCTTCTTGGACAAAATTTTGAGCCCTGAATGAACAACAATGCGGTTTGACTATTTTCGATGAAATGTTAGCTAGTAAGCACATTTTCATAGCTCAACAGAGTATTCGAAGGGGTCTTTTAACATGTGTTAAGATAATAGGAAAGTATACGAGAGACATTCAACCAATTCAACATAACCTATACGTGTAGCTGTGTCTTGTAGAGAAAACGCATGGAATGGAGATGTAACTTGCATCCGGTATTGCCTAATACCTAATAGCAAGAAGCATTAATCACAAGAAAGCTAACTCTCGATATATTCACGACTGCAACATGCGTCTCAAAGCTTTCTACATTATAACACCTGAAAATTGCGCGCGAAGAAGAAAATGTTCTGTCTGTTGAAAGCAGTTTATGCATTATCTGAGAAAGAAAATGAGGCACCCAGATGACACAATCGTATGTCAACGTAACGTTGTACACATACACACCATCGGCGGGTATGTAAATAACCAGAATTGTAATTCTCTGTGACATATAGAACGCCTATCAGAGTGCATTAGCGTTACTCGTATTAAATGTCGTTGCCAAGCCTGGTAGAGAATGAACTGTGTCAGATGTAGAGTGATCACAGAGACGCCGCACCGAACCAGCTATCACGGTGGTTTGGACACTGGACTCGCTTTCGCGAGGACAACTGTCCATCAAGATTCAGGTTTTCCGTGATTTCCCAAAATCTCTCCATGCAATTGCCGGGATGTTCCATTTGAAAGGGCACGCCAGATTTCTTTCTGCATCCTCGAAACATTCCGAGGGTATGCTCCGTCTCCAATGACCTCGATCTCGCAGGACATTAAAATCTAACTTTCCTGCCTTCTAAACACATCAAAAAAAGTTTTGCATCACCTCGGTTACGAGAGTTCCAGAACCTGTGCAGAAAATTGGAATAATCCGCCCTTTTCATTGCTCATGAAAACCACACATTGCATGTTGTATCACCATACAGCGAGACCTTCAGACTTGGTAGTCTAGATTTCTGTACACACCGGTATCTCCTATACCCTGTAGCACGTCCTCTTGTATTCATCGTGGCATACTATCCATTAGTTCATCAAGGCACTGTTGGTCAGATTGTCCCTCTCCTTAACGGCGATTCGGCGTAGATCTCTCAGAGCGGTTGGTGGGTTACGTCGTTCATAAACAGCTCTTTTCAATCTATCCCAGGCATGTTCGATAGGGTTCATGTCTGGAGAACATGTTGGCCACTCTAGTCGAGCGATGTCGTTATCCTGAAGGAAGTCATTCACAAGATGTGCACGATGGGGGCGCGAATCGCCGTCAATGAAGACGAATGCCTCGCCAATATGCTGCCGATATGGTTGCACTATCGGTCGGAGAATGGCTTTCACGTATCGTACAGCCGTTACGGCTTCACATATCGTACAGCCATTACGGCTCCTACCATGACCACCAGCGACGTACGTCGGCCCCACATAACGCCACCCCAAAACAGCAGAGACTCCATCTTGCTGTACTCGCTGGACAGTGTGTCTAAGGCGTTCAGCCTTACTGGGTTGCCTCCAAACACGTTTCCGACAACTGTCTGGTTGAAGGCATATGCGACACTGATCGGTGAAGAGAACGTGATGCCAATCCAGAGCGGTCCATTCGGCATGTTTCTGGGCCCATCTGTACCGCGCTGCATGGTGTCGTTAGAGCAAAGATGGACCTCGCCATGGACGTAGGGAGTGAAGTTGCGCAGCATACAGCCTATAGCGCACAGTTTGAGTCGTAACACGACGTCCTGTGGCTGCATAAAAAGCATTATCCAACATGGCGGCGTTGCTGTAAGGGTTCATCCGTAGGTAGTGGTAATCCACTACAGTAGTAGCCCTTGGACGGCCTGAGGGAGTCATGTCATCGACAGTTCCTGTCTCTCTGTATCTCCTCCATGTCCGAACAACATCGCTTTCGTTCACTCTGAGGTGCCTGGACACTTCCTTTGTTGAGAGTCCTTCCTGGCTCAAAGCAACAATGCGGCGCGATCGAACAGTGGTAGGCACAATTGAGCTACAGATAACGCGAACCATGTACCTCCTTCCTGGTGGAATTACTGGAACTGATCGTCTGTCGGACCCCCTCCGTCTAATAGGCGCTGCTCATGCATGGCTGTTTATATCTTTGGGTGGGTTTAGTAACTTCTCTGAACGGTAAAAGAGATTGTGTCTGTGATACAATATCCACAGTCAATGTCTATCTTCTGGATGGTTGGTTGGTTGTTTGGACAAGGAGACCAGACTGCGTGGTCATCGGTCTCATCGGTTTAGGGAAGGATGTGGAAGGAATTCGGCCGTGCCCTGTCAGAGGAACCATCCCGGCATTTGCCTGGAGTGATTTAGGGAAATCACGGAAAACCTAACTCAGGATGGCCGGACGCGGGATTATCTTCAGGAGTTCTGTGGTCCGGGGTGATGCAAAACTGTTTTCGATGTGTGTATATCTACATAGATAATACGAAAGCTACCGTACGGTGCCTGGCGAAGGGTATCCTGTACCACTATTACTCATTTTCGTTCCTATTCCACTCGCTTATAGAAGCGTATCTTATCTTTGCCGTTCTTACGCGCGTTTTATGTAGGGCGGAGGAGAATCGTTTGACAGTCAGGTTCAAATGCCAGTTCCCTAAATTTCCCAGTGTTTTTCGAAAAGATCGTCTCCTTCCGGTCAGGGGTTCCGGTTTGAGTCCCCGATGCATCTGCGCAACGCTTACGTGTTATTTGAACCTACAGACAACAAATCTACCACCTCGCCTCTGAATTGCTTCGATGTCCTCCTTGAATATGACCTAATACGGATCCCAAACACTCGAGCAGTGCTCAAGAATAGGTCGCACCAATGTCCTATATGTGGTCCCCTGTACGGTTGAACCACTCTTCCCTGACATTCTAACAACAAACCGAGGTCGACCATACGCCTTGCCTACCACAGTCCCCACATGTTCGTTCCATTTCATATCGCTTTACAACATTACGCCCAGATATTTAAATGACTTGACTGTGTCACGCAGGACACTAGTAATACTGTATCCAAACATAACAGGTTTGCTCTTCCTAGTCATCCGCATTAACTTAAATTTTTCCACATTCAGAGTAAGCTGCCGTTCATTACACCAACTAGAAATTTCTCTATGTCGTCTTGTATCTTCTTCCAGACACTCAACTACGACACCTTACTGTACACCACAGCATCATCTGCAAACAACTGCAGACTGATGCCCACGCTGTCCGCCAAATCATTTCTGTGTATAGAGAGCAGCAGCGGTCCTATCACACTTCCCTGGGGCACTCTTGACGATACCCTTGTCTCTGATGAATACTCACTGTCTAGGGCGACATACTGGGTTCTATTTCTTAAGAAGTCTTCGAGCTGCTAACATATCAGTGAATTTATTCCATACACTTGTACTTTCGTTAACAGCCTGCAATGGCACACCGTGTCAAATGCTTTCTGGAAATCTAGAAATATGCATTCTGCCTGTTGCCCTTCATACATTGTTCGCAGTATTTCTTTGGGGGTGCCGCATACCCATATGAGACAGAGTTATCAACATCTGTAAAAGTGGCCTCAGTCTTGATTTCCATTTGGAAGACAAATCGAATCGTTCAATATCCAGGTTTGTGGCACATTCGGATGTGACAACCGTCCGATATTTAATTGCTCGGTGTCGTGAGCACAGGCATACCTATCGTCAAGGTTTCGGTCAACCAAGTCTGACCACCACAGGAAAGGAGCGCCTTATTGGGCATCAAGAGCGTCCTAACTCATTCCAATCTACACCTGCCACCTGAGAATAAGTAATGGGCTTCCAGCAACATTCTGTGCCTTCTTGCGCCATTGGTTGGAGAGCAACAGCAGCCAGACTGGGGAACTACCGTCCCATACGTTTGGGGTGGTGCCGTGATTGGGGAGCATGGACAGCTGATAAATGGCTTCGCACTGTGTTCAGCATTTCTGCACTACACCGGACAACCATCATCGGCGGCGGCGGCGACCTAGGGCGACGTTCCATTCTTCGAATGTTTTGGAGAGGCAAAGCGAGGTTGCTTCTGGCGTCACGGTCTGGGGAAATTACTGAGCATGAATTCGGGTCACGTTTAGCTGTGACCATAGGAGATCTGATGGCACAGTAGTATGTTACTGAGATCATGCACTCTCATGTGTTAGCCCTCAGGGGCCAGTGTCTTGGGGTAATTTCTCGAAAGGACAGTGCTCATCTACACAAGGCACATGTCTGACAAATAAATGAGGGTTCTCTGGTGACCAGCGAGATACCCTAATCTCCCCCCAATAGAACATGTGGGACGAACTCGCACGTCAAGTCTGTCTCAGTGCCAGCATGCGTGATATTAAGGTCCAGTTGCTACAGCAGTCAAAGGCGTGTTTGAAGGTGATGAATGGGAAAAGCAGATCTTTGACAACATAAAGCCGCAATAACTGCGCAGAGTACTGGAATAAGTTGGTATATGTGCTAAACTAACAAGACTAATCAGAATGACAATGACAGACACGGGAACAAAAGTAAAGGTCCTTATCAAAACAAGTGAAAGCTTTGACTTTAATACAGGCGTGAAGCATGGTGATAGTCTTTCCACTGTCCTATTCAAAATAGGCCTGCATAGTGTAGTAAATAAAATAATCAAAAGAGGCATCATACTTATGAAAACTGGCCAGATATGTGCGTACGCTGATGACATTGCTATAGTACGAAGAAGTATCAGTGCAGTCGGAGAAACATACCGGGCAATGGAAACAGAAGCCTTAAAAATTGGCCTAATTGTAAATGAAAACAATAGAAAATATAAGGTAATCTCTCAATCTGAGGCCAGAAGAACCCCTAAAGAACCAAACATCAATGGGAAATGCTTCAAAAGAGTGTCCTCTTTTAACTGCTTGGGATTCCTAATAATAAATGAGAACAGTATTGGAAAGGTTGTAAGAGAAAGACTACGAGCAGAAAACAGAGCTTACTTTGCAAATATGCAAATTTCAAAAATAGCCTTGTTACAAGAAGAACACATCTGTTAATAGATAACTCCCTAGTCCGCCCAGTTATCACATACGGGTCAGAGATATGGACGTTGACAGATCGCGATAAAAATGCACTAAGAACCTATCAGCGGATAATATTACGCAAAATCTATGGTCCAATAAGGGAGGAAGAGGACTGGAGAATACGCTACAACGCCGAATTATAAGTGTTAATACAAAGTAGGAACAAAGAAAAATTTGTGAAATCACAGCGAATACGGTGGCTAGGTAACGTGGAGAGATTGGCAGAGGATAGAATTCCAAAGAAAATGATCAAAGGTGTGATGCATTTAGTAGGGGAAAAGGGAGACCTAGAAGAAGATAGACTGACGACGTAATAGTTGCTCCCATCAGTATTGGAGCCCGGGGGTGGAAAAGAGCAGGAAATAGCCGAGAAATGTGTAGAAAGATGGTTGAAGAAGCCAAGGCTCACGAAGGGCTGTAGCGCTACTGAAGAAGAAGAAGAAGAAGAAGAATTTGCTACATCAGTTGTGGGCCTCAGGAGAGGAGATAACGAAGTTCAAATATCCTTCCCAACCGATTCAGTGCGTGACTCTATGTCAACGGTCTTACTGATAAGTGGGTCCACAGTGTCAAATTCTGTGTAAATTTGACCCGATTTTGTAGTCACTGAAATAACATCACATACACTCTTAAAACTTGTTATTTTATTTCGTTTCCTAGTACTCTTATGGGAGCTTAACTTCCGTTGTCGGGCAAAATATTGTTTATTCTGCTGAAGGCAGGTGCTCGCCTGAGCTACTGAAGTAATTAGAGGGCAAACGAGCTGATATAGATTAAACATAAAAGTTGTAAAACTGAGAAATGATTTCAGGGGGAACGTGAGATGAGAGCCATGAATAAGCATGAAGGTTCAGGAACAGTAGATTCAGTTTCCTCCAAAGGGCTGTATGGAAATACAGTACCACACACTCTGAAAAACAGAAAATAGCCCACATATACTTTCAAGTCGTCGTAATATTATTTAGTGAGTAAGAAAGTAAAACGGAAAGAGATTAAAAGCTGCAGACCGCTCGAACAAAAATAAGTGCAAATACCCACTGCATAAGACAAAGAAGCGTCCTGGACACAAAACCAACCTTGCTTACAATCAAAACACATCTGCGAAGCTGAAAAAATCATTTAATGTGTACAATTACGTCGCAGGAACTGTAGCAAGCAACGCTCTCACCATGAATCTTGAATACTGTAGCCTAGAAATGCCCATCACAGCAATACAAAAGACAATAACGTCTGAACTTCAAACGAAAACGATGTTAGATCCTGCAGGGGCGAACCAGGGGAAGAAGCAGAGAAAGAGAGTATTGCCAAAGGGCCCTCTTCGAACTGCACGTGACCGCCTAATCACGTGACTGGTCGTCATTGCTCCGCACGTATATGAGTAAAAACTGCGGAGATGCTTTACCAAGCAACCAAAGATGAGACTTCCGTGACACACACAAGAGCTTTGAATAGTTTGTCTCTGAGCCACGCGATTAATTTGTAACTCTCCTGCCGATATACACTGAAGTACCAAAGAAACTGGCATATGTAAGCAGGCAGAATACGGCGATGCGGACGGTAACGCCTATATAAGACAACAAGTGTCTGGCGCAGTTTTCAGATCGATTACTGATGCTAAAATGCAGGTTATCAAGATTTAAGTGAGTTTGAACGTGGGATATTTTCTGTATAGTCAGCGCACGAGCGATGGGACACATCATCTCCGAGATAACGATGACGTGGGATTTTCTCGTCCGATCATTTCACGAGTGTTCCGTGAACATCAGAAATCCGTTAAAACATCAAATCTCCGACATCTCTGCAGCCGCGAGTAGATCCTGAAGGAATGGGGTCAACGATAGCTGAAGAGAGTCGTGCAACATGAAAGAAATGCAACCCTTACGCAAATTGCTGTAGTTTTCAGAGCTGGGTCATCAACAAGTGTCAGCGTGTGAACCATTCAACGAAACATCATTGACATGGGCTTTCGAAGCCGAAGGCCCACTCGTGTACAATTGATGACTGCACGACACAAAGCTTTACGCCTCGCCTTAGCCGGTCAACACCGATGTTGGACTGTTGATGTCTGGAAACATATTGCATGGCTGGACGAGTCTCGTTTCAAGTTGTATCAAGCGGATGGACGTGTACAGGTATAGAGAAAACCTCATGAATCCATGGACCCTGCATGTCAGCAGGGGACTGTTCAAGCTGGTAGGGGCTCTGTAATGGTATGGGGCGTATGGAGTTGGAGTGAAGCGGGACCCCAGATACGTCTAGATACGATTCTGACAGGTGACACGTACGTAAACATCCTGTCTGATCACCTGCGTGCATTCATGTCCATTGTGCATTCCGGCGGACTTTGGCAAATCCAGCAGGACAGTACGACACCCCACGCGCCCAGAATTGCTACAGAGTGGCTCCAGGAACGCTCTTCTAAGTGTAAACACATCCACTAGCCACCAAACTCCCAAGACATGAACGTTATTGAGCATATCTGGGATACCTTGCAACGTGCTGTTCAGAAGAGCTCTCCACCCCCACGCACTCTTACGGATTCATGGACAGCCTTGCAGGATTCGTGGTGTCATTTCCGTCCAGCACTACTTAAGACATTATTCGAGTCCATGCCACGTCGTGTTGTGGAACTTCTGCGTGCTGGCGGGGTCCTTACACGATATTAGGTAAGTGTACCAGTGTCTTTGGCTTAGTGTATAAAATGGCAGATGTTTATGCTGCCAGAATATTAATTATTTCATGTGTAACTATCATCTAGAAACGAGAGAGAGAACTTTATGTTTACTGCGTCACTAACTGTTACGTTGAACACTGCCCGACTTCGTGGGTGCATTGTTTGTAGATAACAGTATCACTCATGTTTTGCATAGGATTTCTGGTACATATTATTGCAATCTGAGATACTGTGGAACCTATAAGTTGCTCCAAAAACTGGCAAAAAGGTCGTCGGAAATATATGAGCATTCGTTGTTGACGAGGTTAGGTTTTATAGGGAAACCACACAAGCAGAAATGATAAGCTACCTCCACAGCACAGTCGAAATAGTCCTGGCAGGTTAACCAGAACATCTAATAAAAAGAAGTCGTCTTTCAGGTGTTGACACTGATCTGACCGTAAGTACCATAAGGGGTGACAAATATGAGACGAATTTGGGCTTTTCTGAAGAAGTGCTGAGGTGGGAAGATGCAGTGGCTAAGACACTCTCCCCTAATTTTGTGGTAGTACGGCTAAAATAACCATCCAACTTCTCTCCTTTAGGTTTTCCGCATTTTCCCAAACCGCTTCAAATGAATGCATGAACGATTTCTGGAATAAGACCACGGCTGATCAACTTCATCTTTGTCTAACTGCGCAACAGCACTGTCTCGTACTACTTGGAAGATGACGAGACTATTACCCGCCATCCTCCTTTCAAAAGGTAGACCTTCATTTTAGCACTTCATTTTTGTGGTGTCACCGCCAGACACCACACTTGCTAGGTGGAAGCCTTTAAATCGGCCGCGGTCCGTTAGTATATATCGGACCCGCGTGTCGCCACTATCAGTGATTGCAGACCGAGCGCCGCCACACGGCAGGTCTAATCTAGAGAGACTCACTAGCACTCCGTCCAGTTGTACAGCCGACTAGGCTAGCGATGGTTCACTGTCTACATAAGCTCTCATTTGCAGAGACGACAGTTTAGCATAGCCTTCAGCTACGTCATTTGCTACGACCTAGCAAGGCGCCATATTCAGTTACCATAATTACTTCAAGAATGTATTCTGAACAGATAATATTGTGAATCATGTACCGTCAAGAGCGACGTTCATCATTAAAGGATTAAAGTTAAGTATCAAACTAATTATGTCCGCTTTCTAAATTCTCATTCCTTGTCATGTTCCAGACCTCACGTCAGTATAGTTCTTCCTTTCTCACGCCAGCCTGCTTGAGCTAAAACGCGTGCATTTCGGCGTCCACTCGTAACACGGTGCTGGCTCTTCTGCTAACACAAAAATTTTCGTTTCTCGGATGGATGCTACCCAGGACGAGACGAAGCAGAAGTATCAAATTCTCTCCCTGAACTAGTAATCGCACAGCCGACAAGACTTTCTCCGCCGAATGTAGTAAATTTCAGAATATGTCGCAGCCGTTCCTCATGTTTCTCTGCTCCCAGTGTTTTATGAGAATCCAAGTTGTGAATCGGTGAACTCCAGCGTAATATTTTGATTTTCCATCTTTACGTTTGGGACTGAGAGCAGTCAGTTTCTGTACAGGCGTCCATCTAATTTCCTTGTCAGATACCTAAGATTAAAACTATTAGAGCCTTGCTTTTGAATACGTTAAAACAACGATTGTGGACATAAGGTAATGAATTACTCGATTAAAATTGAACTAATAACAAAAAGTTTTAAATTTACAATACAAGTAAGTTTGGCCGACCACAAGCATAATGAGGAAAAAGTCAGTAAGTCTGAAGTACGATAAAACTATCAGATGCAAGACTGCAACACACACACACACACACACACACACACACACACACACACACACACACGTACACACACACATCGCATACACATCCGTGCACCCAATCTTACGTACCATAAAATTATAGTGAATATGAGATTGTGTACACAGTTTGTATCAAAACAGAATATGAGAATAAAAGTAGGAAATGAAATGTTTGAGGAAGGTATGATCGTAAGTGGATTGAGGTAATGCTTCTGCCTTTCCCCGTTGCTGTTTAACTATGCCTAGAGGAAATTATTGAGAAACGCCCATTTGGAAAAAGTGGATCGGAGGAAAGAGAACAGCATGTGTAAGGGGCTGCGGGTGATATGGCATGAAGTGTAAGAAGCACAAACAAAATGTTACAATGTCTTAATGAGGTCTGTTAATAAAATAGAATGAAGATGAATCACAGGGAAAAGAAAGTGCATTGTTATTGTCTAATGAAGTGGTACTAAGGTGAAAAGGAGAGAGAAGACTGTAGGAACTGACAAGGAGAAAAAACGGCTTGGTCACTTGTTGCGATGGGACTGTTTTATAGAGTACGCATTAGCAGAGTGGTCCTTGGGAGAAGAGTGAAATGAACGGAACTATACAAGATGGTGGATGACATTAAAGTAGTGGAAACTATGTGGAAATGAAGAGAGCAGCAGAAGACCGATGGAAATGGAAAGCAACCTCGTGAAGAACTTTCTCAAGCCAGAGCGCCTCCAATTCATCTGATAAGATAATTCTTATTAAATTCCAACATCTAAATAAGAGAACTATTTTCAGGTATGTGCGGCTGGCTGGCGATTGAAGCTCTTATGTATCTTTATTCCCATAATATCACCAAATTTTGACCATCTTCCTCTTCTTTTCGTCTTTACATTGTGTAGGTTTTTTAATTCCCATGCCCCTGTCAACATGACAGTTACCGACAGGCATCGTTACGACGTCGGACACCCGTGGGTCTCGAGTGTTACACTTTTGATGCACCGCTTCCCTTAAAATCTCCTACGACGCCATTCATTCCTTTGAGAAGGGGAACGTATAAAGCGAACGAGGCGGCTGTCACGTGAAGTAGAGCATGACCGTCTGTTCTCCCGGACAGCTGCAGGTGCCTTTTCTCTGCCTGGACGTTCTCGGCAGTGGCAAGTGCCCCAAGTCGTGACACCCTAAGTGTCCGCTAGGTGGCCGTTTTGGTATCGAAGCAGCAACGCTGTCTGTCTGGAGTCGCTGGTTCGAGTGCTGCCTTGGGGACAGTTCTGAAGTGTGCAGTTATCGGGCGTCTATCACTAACTGTGCTGAAATAGAAATGGTAATCAATAGGGTGAAGGAGCTAAGGTAGGTCACCACAGATATGCCCAGAACAAATAACTGGAACGAGGGGAGATTTTCGCTAAGCTACAGCGGTCACTGCTGTGAATTTTGTGATGTACGTAAGTAATTTTAAATTATTATAGCTGTCGAAGTACGATACCTGTACACTTCATTACCTAACCGTGCTTGTGTGCTATTACAGTGGCTTTTGTCTGAGACAAGGTCGGTTCCCAGGGAAACGAGAGCTTTCTTGGCGTCGTGGTCTTTGCGACCCGTGACGTCAATAAGTTACTTGCGGGTCATAGATTGTGAAAGGGAGCTGCAACGTGTGGGGATGCTCTGCCGACCGTTTTGTAATAAGAACACCTCTCCACATTTTACCCAGGCTTAGGACTGGATATGCATGTAGTACACAAGCATTTTAAATTTTTTTTTAATTTTTTAAACTTCATTTCTTAATTTCGTAATTTTTCCTTTTTTGCTTCCTGCAACAGCACTGCAACAAATGATTATGGTTCAAATGGCTCTGAGCACTATGGGACTCAACTGCTGTGGTCATAAGTCCCCTAGAACTTAGAACTACTTAAACCTAACTAACCTAAGGACAGCACACAACACCCAGCCATCACGAGGTAGAGAAAATCCCTGACCCCGCCGGGAATCGAACCCGGGAACCCGGGCGTGGGAAGCGAGAACGCTACCGCACGACCACGAGATGCGGGCAAATGATTATGCTTCTGGTCTAATTTTGTGAGTTTTAATAGCTCATTTAATTTTTTTGTAAGAAAGACCCTGGTTTTAAACACCTACTTGAATAACCTGAGTCGTCTGAATAGCTTAGAGCCTTTGCTTCGTTCTCGTAAATTATAAGGTCTGCACAGATTTGTTCGTTTTTCTTCAATGGAATTTTTATGTTGTTCACAAACTGCAACACTTTTAAAACTTTCACGCTAATTAAGGCCATAGAAGAAAGCCTTTACAGAATGTACTTCTAACCAAAAAGTGATACTGAGATCGGGAGTCGGAAGTCTTTGTTAATCCTGCCTTTTGAGTTCATGTGATGATATCTCCGTAGAAACTTTCATCCCCCAGCACATATTTCTTTACATGTAAAAAACCGGTTTTTACAGCTTTAGCTTTATAAGTGTTTAGGTATAACGAAATATTTTCATACAAAAGTTCATCCTCTGTTTCACCCCTAGGGTTTGAACATATATAAAACACTGAAACATGTATTTTCCTTATTTGTAACCATGAAGCCAAATACAAATATTCAGAGATTTAGTTTCAAGAATGTCTTCGTAATGAAATATTTCTGTGAAAACTTTCATCCTCTGTTTTACTCCCTTGGGGACTGAATTTCCAAAAATACTGAATAATGTATTTTTTTATTTCTAACCGAGAAATCAAATACCAGTTTTCACAGATGTAGCTTTAAAAATGCTTAAATAGTACCTTAATAATGATTTGTTTTAAAAAAAGTGTCACCCAGTATTTTACCCCACTAGTGATTGAATTTTTAAAAATGCTGAGCATGTACTTTTTAATTTCTGACTGAGACGTCAAATAACAAATTTTGTAGTTCTAGCTTCAAAATTGTCTTATTAGCGAAATATTGTCAAAAACCTCTTCATCCCCTACTTCACCCCCTTAGGGGTGCAGTTTCGAACAGTGTCTTACTAAATGATGGCTTATTTTTTCCATTTGTCTCGTATTCATTTGACTGCCCCTTACAGCTTAACTTCCTCACAGATGTGCTGCTGCATTTGTTGGAAGACGTCGCAATGAATCAAGCAAGTGGTACCAACACGATAGATTTACCTTCCTTTCCACACACTGTCTTAATGCATTTAGAGATTGTTGGATTGGTTGTTTAGGATACAAAAATAGCCTTCACACTTATCTGATTTAATGCTTCTGAGCTTTTATCTGTCTTAAGAGAAAGGTCTACAGGATGTAAACTGATGACTCCTGTAGGCACGTAATGCTATATAACAAGGCCCTGTGCTGTGATTAGTCCGGATGAAATCATGTTGTATTGCTTGTCCGGAATCGCTTTGTGGCATGTATTAATGCTGACAGTCAACAACTGAGCACTTTATATGAGAGTCTTATGTTTGCCTCCGTTTGGTGTAGTGAGGCAGACGATTCTGGGACCTCTTGTACTGGCGGCAGATCAGTGGTGAGGTCTTTCTGTCTTGTTACAATTTGACGTTATGTTATGTAATTGGAAATTTGGTAATTTGTGGTAAGATCTTTTGGGACCAAACTGCTAAGGTCATCGGTCCGTAAGATTAACCACTACTTAATCTAACTTAAACCAAGGACACCACACACACACACATGCCCGAGGGAGGACTCGAACCTCCGACGGAAGGTGTAATGTAGTAACCTGGGGGTTAGACGCCACTGTGATGAAGAGTTAAAGGTGCAGCAGAGCCGGTGGAGAGGGAGGGGGGAGGGAGTACTGGCTGGAGGTGGTTAGGAAATCACAGCTGGAAGGTAAAGCACTTTTATTCAACTTGTGCTACAACATTCGTAGGGCTGTGCTGCCGTGGCCACGTCTCCTCATGTGTGCAGCATGGATGTCCAGCTGTGGAAGCCGGCAGCCTGGATGGCTATGACGTCTACGCCCAGCGATGCTCACGCTTTTTTAGCCCGCGCCACCTCAGTAATGCCCCCAGTTTCCACAGGATGGGGTGTGGCATATGCCAGTGGCACATGTAACAGCCAGAATTCACGTTGAGACCGTCAGAAGCCAGAAGATGGGTATGCAGCAGTGGTTGACTATTGCATGCGCAGGAGCCCTCGCTCTGATGTTGACGTGCAGGCGGCCACACCACCCCAAACACGAACCGCTGCCCCCTAAGGCAGAAGTTCAGCTTCTATTGAAGAGCGACTGGAAATGGGTCATCCGCTGCACAGAGGTAAGTCCCCAGCTGGTGTACTTACAAGGAAACCTCCCCATCGCACCCCCCTCAGATTTAGTTATAACTTGGCACAGTGGATAGGCCTTGATAAACCGAACACAGATCAATTGAGAAAACAGGAAGAAGTTGTGTGAAACGTGAAAAAATAAGCAAAATATACAAACTGAGTAGTCCATGGGCTACATAGGCAACATCAAGGAGCACGTGGGCTCAGGAACGCAGTGGTCTCATGGTAGCGTGAGCAGCTGCAGAAGGAGAGGTCCTTGGTTCAAGTCTTCGCACAAGCGAAAATTTTACTTTCATTATTTTTGCGTAGTTATATCTGTCCGTTCGTTCATTGACGTCTCTGTTCACTGTAATAAGTTTAGTGTCTGTGTTTTGCGACCGCATCGCAAAACCGTGCGATTAGTAGACGAAAGGACGTGCTTCTCCAATCGGAACCGAAAACATTTGATCGAAAGGTCATAGGTCAACCGATTCCTCCACAGGAAAACACATCTGATATATTCTATAGGACACTGGTGACGGCATGTGCACCACATGACAGGAATATGTTGTCGACCCACCTAACTTGTACACTTGGCGAATGGGTAAAAAAGATTCTTCTACCTTGCCCGATTTAGGTTTTCTTGTGGATGTGATAATCACTCCCAAAAAAGTAATGAAAACGTAAGAGTTTGTCACATAAACTGAAAATAAAAAATTAAGGTTTTCACTCGATGGATGATTTGAACCAAGGACCTTTCGTTCCGCAGCTGTTCACGTTACCACGAGACCACGGCGGTCCTGCAATCCCAGTGCCCTTGATGTTGCCTATCATCCCATAAACTACTCAGTTTGTATATTTTCCTTATTTTTTCACAGTTCCACACAACCTCTTCCTGTTTTCTCAATTGATTTGTGTTCAGTTTTTCAAGGCCTATCCAATGTGCCAACTTATAACTAAATCTGAGGGGGATGCGATGGGGAGGTTCCCTTGTTAGAACTGGGTGCCGGTCTGGCGGAGATGGCGGCCGAGATGGGCGTTGGCTGCTTGCTGACCCATAATCTGGCAGTAACTTACTTGACCCTCACTTCGTGGTGGGTATTGCCAGGCCGCTCGTGTCTCTGCTGAAGTCAACGACCATTTATACCGGTTAATGGCAGGTTTGCTACGCCAGTACAATGCTTCCAACCAAGCACGAATCAGCACCCTCATGGCCGAACTGTATAGTAATCCCCTGGTCCATCTTACAGCTACGCTACACTCCTCATGCGTTGCCAGATTTGCTGGGCGTTGCTTGGCACACCGATGTCAACACAGCCGTAGCAGATGTTTATTTTCAGGTTAGAACCAAAAACAGCGGCGGTACTACATTTAAACTGTTGAAATCCTCTTCGAAGTCTCTTTCTAATCCCAGGGAAAAACGTACCTAGTTTCGTTAAAGAAATGCAGTCGGTGCCATGATTGGGAGACATAAGTGATAAAATTATTTGTGTACCTCAGATAATCCGCCACATTTTCCTCTATACATTAGTGAAAACTGCACTTCGATGTATTTGCTCTTTTTGCATGTATTGGTAGTGGACTTTCTTACTTGCCTGACACCATGCACAGTTACGTGAGGTACTGATTCAGACCTCTTCCTCAGTATAATTACGTATTTTCACCCTAATGAAGACGGTGGCTTGATGTAATATCAAAATGGTTCAAATGGCTCTGAGCACTATGGGACTCAACTGCTGTGGTCATTGGTCCCCTAGAACTTAGAACTACTTAAACCTAACTAACCTAATGACATCACACACATCCATGCCCGAGGCAGGATTCGAACCTGCGACCGGAGCAGTCACACGGTTCCAGACTGCGCGCCTAGAACCGCGAGACCACCGCGGCCGGCGATGTAATATCGAAGTCACGAAACACCAAAGGCCGTGGGTCATCCTGCTCCATAATAGCACCATTGGTTCCTGTACCATACGGCAATGGGCGAGAGCTGGATACAAGGAATATACATCCGATTCGAATGCATCCCAGAAGGAAACAACAGAGTCATGGTCATTTGAGCTGGAGACCACACGAGCACCCTCGTATCTGTTGAGTGGTCCTCTAATCAATCTGACTCAGTTCGAGAATGATGAGGAGGAGGTGCGTTATCTTGCTGAAAGTAACGAGTGTCTGTGTTGTGCTGTAGGCGATTAGCGAATGCACTTGCTTAGAGAGTAGGTTTCTACATCATTAGCCCCTGAGGAGCAAAAGCAGATGCGTCAGTGGGCCATTTGAACATTTCCCACTTGACAGAATGGTGCTCATTTGGCAAAAAGAATGTCCCGCCGTAAGTGGTTTCCAGCATACTCTTATTCCATCATCGGTGTATACCGACGGGTACTGCGATTTGTCAAGTCAACGAGACCTTTCTGCATGATTCGAGCTGCCAATGACGGTTTGCCTCTTGTGCCCGAGGTTTGCAGTGAATTTTTGGTACACAAATGGGGTGTTGGCTTCTTTTTCCAGTATCGAGTTGTTTCTGTATGGCAATGGCTGCTCACTGGCTCCAGCGTCCAGCATCGAAATGGCTAGTGATGTGTTGCTCTTTGGCCCTTCTATTAGCTGACGACGACACAGGTTATCCGCATGTTGGCATCAACAGCGCTCTCACAGCGGCTATTTTCCCAAGATGGTGTACCAAGAAAAGGCCAATGCCTGCTTGCTTGCTGTTTGTTGCGCACCGACGTTAAAACCCGCAAATTTCGTGCACTTTAACATCTTGCGCTCGACTGTTGTAGCTTTCCAAAGTTTCCTGGTGCCTTCATCATATTCAGTTGCTGCCAAATTGCGGAACCAACAACTATTGTTCTCTTTCAGTTCGTTGTCATTTCTGTAGTGCTTCCTGCCCAAAAATCCTTCAAAATGTATAAAAATCACTGGGGCCAAATCCTGGGGCAGTAAGGTGGATGTTGTGAAACTTCCCAATTAAACTAACGAAGCAGTTCCTTGGTCAGCGCATCAAAATGCGGGCGAGTGTTGTGAAGAAGCACAATGGGGCTGGACAACATTCCAAACAGTGGTGTGGTAATGTCAGTTCAAGAATGGCTCTGAGCACTATGGGACTTAACTTCTGAGGTCATCAGACCCCTAGGACTTAGAACTACTTAAACCTAACTAACCTAAGGACATCACACACATCCATGCCCGGGGCAGGATTCGAACCTGCGACCGTAGCGGCCGCGCGGTTCCAGACTGTAGCGCCTAGAACCGCTTGGCCACGTAATGTCAGTGCAGGGCCTGACAGTGTGCTGGTGCATTTATGATCTCTCCTTTAGGTGTAAAGGCAATGATCAGGGAACCGTTTCAATTACTAAATACTGCAGCCTTATTCTGTTTGGTGGTCAAAAATTAGAATTTGTTTGATTTTGTTTTATTTTGTCGGGGTTGTGAATGACATCACTACATTAACCGGCGTTTTGCTCCTGGACTTCCATGCGAATTTGGGTCCCGTTAGTTGCAACAATGTGGTTCCAAAACCCCTCACCATTATTGTACCAGGCGAGAAAAAGCAGTATAGCTCCCATTATTCCCCTTTTTTGTGTACGTTTCATGACTGGAGAATATTTTAGTAAAATGTTGGAGTATAATTGGAGCAGCTTAGTACAACACTCCTTGGCAGTAACGCATGTGTGTGCGTGCGAAGTCACCCACGCGACCAGAACGTTTGCTACAGTAACGCTCTGGACACAGCTGGGAACGGTTATCACTTGAAAGTCGGTCAGGGCACCAGTACGGGATTACCACTTGTCAAAACGCCAACGAAGGCGATATTCGAGACCACTCTCGCGATACGAAGCACCCAACCACAATTATTGGATATTAGACGGAAATTAAGGCGAGTATGTGTAAATGGAATATTTTAGAAAGATAGTGAAGCACGCCATTTGTAACCAGATACGAGTGGGTAAAAGTCCTTAATAAGAGTATAAAGGGAAAGCTATGAGCAGTATGAAATCAATACTAGAATATAGTAGAGGAGAGCACACCACAAGACAGTATTACACTGAGGTGACAAAAGTCACGTGTTAGCAATATGCACATATACAGATGACGTAGTATCGCATACACAAAGTACAAAAGGGCAATGCACTGGCGGGGCTCTGACTGTACTCAGGTGATTCGTGTAAAAGGTTTCAGACGTGATTATGGCCGCATGAGGGCAATTAACAGACTTTGAACGCGGAATGGTAGTTGGAGCTAGACGCATGGGACATTCCATTTCCATTTCGGAAATCGTTAGGAAATTCAGTATTCCGAGATCCACAATGTCAAGAGTGGGCCAAGAATTCCAAATTTCAGGCATTATCTCTCACCATGGACCACGCAGTGGCTTAAGGCCTTCACTTAACGAGAGAGCAGCGGCGTTTGCGTAGAGTGGTCAGTGCTAACAGACGAGCAACACTCTGTGAAATAACGGAAGAAAGTAATGTGGCATTAATAAGCTATGGCAGCAGACGATCGACACGAGTGCTTTTGCCAAGAGCACGAAATGGCTTACTGCGCCTCTGCTGGGCTCGTGACCATACCAGTTGGACCCTAGACCTCTAGGCGACTGGAAGACGGTGGCCTGGTCAGATGAGTTCAGATTTCAGTTGGCAAGAGCTGAGGGTAGGATTACAGTAAGTCGCATATCCCACGAAGGCATAGGCCCACGTTGTCAACAAGGCACTATGGAAGATGGTGGTGCCACCTTAATATCGTAGGCCGTATTTAGGGGGAATTGACTGGGTTCGCTGGTCGAGCTGAACCGATCATTGACTGGAAATGGTTACGTTTGGCTGCCTGGAGACTTATCTGCATCCAAACAACGATGGAATTTTTATAGCTGACAGTGTGCCATGTCACCGGGTTACAATGGTTCGCGATTAGCTTAAAGAACATCCTGGGCTATTCATTCGCTGATTTGGCCACCCAGATCACCCGACATGAATCCCATCGAACTTTTAATAATTTCCACAACGAAATACTGTCTCGAAATCTGGCAGAAAACCCAAAGTGATTCTGTCATACATAAAGCACACCAGTGGCAAGACGCAATGAATACCTTCACTGTGCGATAACAACGGTGAAGTCACTGATGACAGTGCAACTAAAGCAGAGTTATTAAACACGGTTTTCCGAAACTCTTTCACCAAAGAAGACGAAGTAAATATTCCTGAATTCCAGTCAAGAACATCTGCCAAGATGAGAAACATAGAAGTAGATATTCTCAGAATAACGAAGCAGCTTAAATCACTAAATAAAGGCAAGGCCTCCGGTCAAGATGTATACCAGTTTGGTCCTCTCAGAGTATGCTGATAAAACAGCTCCATATTTATCAATTATATACAATCACTCGCTCACAGAAAGATCCGTACCTAAGGACTGGAAAATTGCTCAAGTCACGCAAATACCCAAAAAGGGAAGTAGGAGTAATCCGCTGAATTACAGGCCTATATCACTAACGTCGATTTGTAGTAAGGTTTTGGAACATATATTGTATTCCAACATTATGAAGTACCTCGAAGAAAATGATTTATTGACACATAGTCAGCACGGTTTCAGAAAATATCGTTCTTGTGAAACACAACTAGCTCTTTATACTCATGAAGTAATAATTGCTATCGAGAGGGGATGTCAAATTGATTTCATATTTTTAGATTTCCAGAAGGCTTTCGACACCGTTTCTCACAAGCGTCTTCTAACCAAACTGTGTGTCTACGGAATATCGCCTCAGTTGTGTGACTGGATACGTGATTTCTTGTCGGAAAGGTCACAGTTCGTAGTAATAGGCGGAAAGCCATCGAGTGAAACAGAAGTAATATCCGGCGTTCCCCAAGGAAGTGTTACAACCCCATTATTGTTCCTGATCTATATTAACGACATAGGCGACAATATGAGTAGCCGTCTTAGATTGTTTGCAGATGATGCTGTCATTTACCGTCTTGTAAAGTCATCAGATGATCAAAACGACTTGCAGAATGATTTAGGTAAGATATCTGTATGGTGCGAAAAGTGGCAATTTACCCTGAATAAAGGAAAGTGTGAAGTTATTCACATGAGTACTAAAAGAAATCAGCTAAATTTCGATTACGCGATAAGTCACACAAATCGGATGGCTGTAAATTCAACTAAATACTTAGAGATTACAATTACAAATAACATAAATTGGAACGATCACATAGATAATAGCGTGGGTAGAGCAAACCAAAGACTGCGATTCATTGGGAGAACACTTAGAAGGTGCAACAGGTCTACTAAAGAGACTGCTTACACCACGCGTGTCCGCCTTATTCTGGAGTATTGCTGTGCGGTGTGGGATCCGCATCACGTGGGACTGACGGATGACATCGAAAAAGTAAAAAGAAGAGCAGCTTGGTGCCAATCATTAAAACAAAGGCGTTTTTCGTTGCGACGAGGTCTTCTCATGAAATTTCAATCACCAGTTTTCTCCTCCGATTGCGGAAACATTCTGTTGGCACCCACCTACATAGGGAGAAACGATCATCACGATAAGATAAGAGAAATCAGTGCACGCACAGAAATATTTAAATGCTAGTTTTTCCCGCGTGCCGTTCGAGAGTGGAACGGTAGACACAGCTTGAAGGTGGTTCACTGAACCCTCTGCCAGGCACTTTATTGTGAATAGCAGAGTAATCAAGTAGATGTAGATGTTGATTTATGGGACATAATCGAGAGGTCAGTTCGTGCACAAAACTCTGCACCGGCTACACTTTCGCAGTTATAGACGGCTATAGATGCAGCATGGCTCAATATTTCTGTAAGGGTCTCCCAGCGACTTGTTGAATCCATGCCACTTCGAAACGCTGCACTTTGCCGGACAAAAGCAGGTCCGACACGATATGCGATACTAGTTATCCCATAACGCCTGTCCCCTCAGTGTGCTTGGGCGGCGCAAATACAACTGGTGAAGTGTAGCAGTTTTGCAGTTGGCTTTATACATATTACACTTGTCTCTGAGGCAGGCAAACCAGCGAGAACATCCAGTAGTGATAGGATCAAGAGATCAGGTGGCTCTTGCCTCTTGACAGCAAGGTAAAAGGGATTTCGATAGTAAAATATTTAGTATGGTTTAGTGTGGTTTATGTATGTATGTTAAGGGTATTTGCTGGTCATACACCTCGCATATAAATCTATCTAATGGTAAGCAAACCTGGTTAAAGATTTCATGTCACTTTTCTACTTTTGCAGGTCATGGTCCCTGTCAAACATCCTTCCCAGTTTCCAACACCAAAGCTAAACAGCCAGTGAGGTTCTACTCCCTCTCGACTCCTTTGTAAAAGTTAATGAGGGAAACACATCCGAACAATATTTTCGTTAACGTCCTGACTGCGCCGCATTGGTCACACCAGTTCTGTAATAGTTGCTTGGACCTGGGCCGGAACGCGACACTTCAGCTGTAAATAGTTGAGAAATCCAGCTGGCACACACTTTTCCTTAGCTCAAATCAAAGATAACAGTTTGGTAAGGAACTTATCATTAGACTTCTGGAAAGCATAAGCTCATCCTGTCAATAGTTAAACGTCTATATATTGAACTTTTGCCTCAATCCTTGATGTGAGTTCGTCAATCAAAACTGAAGGCCGGCCTGATTGTTTCTCATATTGAATATTCGTTCGTCCGCCGTTATACATGATGCATTTCGAACTGAGATTCTTTCGTCGCATTCCCATAAACTTCGATTGTCTGTTGGTAAATTCAGACAGGTCGCGCTTTCGATTTTCATTCAGAACCGAATTTCGCTATGAACTGCACACCTTCGGTGAGCGATGATTTTGTAAAAAGTATTGAAACAGCACAGATATTTAACGACCGTTTCTGCTCTCCATTAGAGTCATACTGGCGCCAAAGATTAGGAACGCCTACGAATACGGAGGTGTGGGTGAGGTCTTTAGTTTTAGAATGACCCTCGCACAGGATGTGACGACGTCTCAGTCACGTGACACGCGAGGCTATTCCATTTACCGTGGCGACAGCAGCTATATCTAACTTAATTATACATATGTATAAATGCGTCTCCAAAAAAATGAAGCTGACTGCGCGATTGGGTTTTAATTGAACTTGCCTTGACGAATAATTGTTAACGCTAGCAATTAAACAGGTCATGAGAGTGATAGAGCTATTTTTAAGACCACTAGAGTGCATTGGGACGTATGATGAAGGAGATGAACTAGTTGAAGCATAAGTGGATCGGTAGAGCTTGACGCTGACCACAAGAAATACGGCATCGTCGACTACTGAAAGCGGTATGTGACATGGGCCGGTTTAGCCATATCAACGGTGCAATAGAAATATAAATGTGTCGACAAAATGTAACCTACAAGCACAATGAAACGATGAAAGATAAACAAGTTGCCGTTGTCAATAATGAAGTGTAAAGGCCGTTACAATAGAAAGAATATAACGATGTCAGTTTTTGGTGACGGAAGCTCTCAAGGAAAAATACGAGTCAGTGCTTATGTCCTCTAGATTACAGAGAAGAAAATTTCACAACTGAATGGAGTGAGTTACTAGAATTTTGGTCGCTCGAGCTACGGCTGAAGACTCAAGCCAAAGGAACAGTGACGGAAAAAACGCTCCGCTGCGTGACCGATTAGAGCGTACGCCCACAGTACAGGCGCAGCTTGTGGTGTTCAGAGGGAGACGCATAATCAATCGGAAATTACACGCCTGTACACATGGCGTTGCGTGGCTCGGGATAGGGACTTGATTTACGGCGAGGAATCTGCGTAAATTGCCGCACCATTAGTCGGCCTGATTCGGCTGCGTTTACCGCCAAACCACGGCGATTCAATTAACATGGTATTACGCGCGACAGCGCAGTTCAGATTCCGGGCCGTAATTTACGGTCGGGTCACTACGCCCCGCTGATGAATTGCGCATCGATTACATAAAAATATTTGCCTTGGACCGTCCGCTAGATGATCTCGAACACGGAACATGTAATGAAGACGAGAGCGCCATGTTCTACCAGATGCCGCGTACTCTCAAGCCAGAGGTCTTCACTGGCTGTTCTGGGAACTAGTGTTATCAGGAATGACCTAGCGAGGTGGCGCAGTGGTTAGCACACTGGACTCGCATTCGGGAGGACGACGGTTCAAGCCTGCGTCCGACCATCCTGATTTAGGTTTCCTGTGATTTCCCTATATCGGTTCAGGCAAACGCCGGGATGGTTCCTTTGAAAGGGCACGGCCGTCTTCCTTCCCCACCCTTCCCTAAACCAATGGTACCGATGACCTAGCTCTTTGGTCCCACTCCCCCGGATCAACCAACCAAATAGGAATGTTTGTTTCGAAAATTAACTGGGTCATGAAATTAGAACAGAAGCAAAATGACAGCCATATGTATCTTAACGTGAAACCGAGAGGATTGCCACTTCATATACGTACAAGGTAAAAGTACCTCGTCCCCAATAATGAAGCTCATAAAACGCTAGTGGGACCATTCCTAGAGTACTGCTCCGGAGTTTGAAAGCCTTGTCAAACAGACACGAGGCACGGCAGCAGACATCAGATGAATTTAGAAAGATGTTGTGAGGGTCTTAACTGCTCGGTGTAGATCATACGGAAGTCTATTAGAGATATTCATGAAAACAAACTGCGAATATCCGGAAGAGAAGGGACCTCGCGAAATCCGTGGCGGAAATGTTGAAAACCCTTATACGACGAAGACTTGAAATAGTTCTGCTGCCTCCGTATATAGAGATCTTGCGAGTAAGATAAGAAAGATTAGAGCCCATGGACGCTTAGAGAATCGTTTTTCTTTGTACATTAGGAGAATTAAATGGGATATCAGTAATACCGTTGGGAAGTACCGTACACTACGCATTTTACAAGTATTGTGGCCTGTAGTGTGTATATACGTCCAGGTCATGAAGACCCAATAGATATCGACTGGCCGCCGTGTCACCCTGTGCCATGTGACGTCGTGCAGATATGGTATGGAGGGGCATGCCATTAGCACAACGCTCTCGCGGCTGTTCTGGCGACTTTCCAGACCTTGGAGCCGCACTTCTCAAACAGTTAGCCTCTCAAGTGGCATCACGATGCTGACTGCTCAGCTACGGAGGCAGATTATACGGGGTGTTAGGGGGATAGGCGAAGATATTTTGATAATTGGTACCTAAATATGTAACCACTCAAGTGTGTTACCTGTTTTTCTTTTCTTTTTGTCTAACAGTCTTCCCTCAAGCACATCACAAAATTTACTACCTGAAAGAGATTTTCACTCTGCAGCGGAGTGTGCGCTGATATGAAACTTCCTGGCAGATTAAAACTGTGCCGGACCGAGACTCTAACTCGAGACCTTTGCCTTTCGCGGGCGAAATCAAAGGTCCCGAGTTCGAGTCTCGGTCCGGTACACAGTTCTGACTGCCAGGAAGTTTCAAATTAATACCTGATGTTTTCTGCACAG
This sequence comes from Schistocerca americana, assembly GCF_021461395.2. Taxonomy (NCBI): domain Eukaryota; kingdom Metazoa; phylum Arthropoda; class Insecta; order Orthoptera; family Acrididae; genus Schistocerca; species Schistocerca americana. Next base: position 573,517,297 of record NC_060123.1, on the reverse strand, counting down.
TTGTAACTGTGCCATGAAGTGAATTACGCTTGCCAGTGTACACTAACAATTTTGCGTCCACGCATCCACACTTCAATACCCGACCTGGTGAACAGGGAAAAATAATCATTAATAAATTACCTTTGCACATACTTGGAGCTACTAACCAACTTAGAAACATACCACTAATAATAGCTATAACAGTTAGTCTGCAGATAATCACTCAGTCCACTGTCCGCAGTCATCAATCGAAATATCTACACTTATATCCCTGATGCTCTGTATATGATGTCCTATTTATCATTGCCACTCAATATGACCTTTTGTCTAGGAGTAAGATACAAAATATGTAAAGGAAATGTTTAACAGGAAGATCGTCTTTCTTGTAACTTCCTTCTTTAGGAAAATGTGGACAGCGTCCTTTATTTTTTATTTGTTAATCCACTTTCTCTATTCAAGACCAGTTCAAAAACTCATCACAGTGTGCCATTTGACTAAACTGCCATTATGAAAAACATAATACAAAACTGCCTTTGACTCTCCTGTACAAGTATACATTGCAGGTACGTGGGCTGAAGTAACGCGTACACCTGTTGAAGTTGACAGAAGACAAATGGCCCGACGGTAGTGCAAATTTACTTTCTCCATAACTGAATAGCATTCATAACTTCACTTCGCTGGTGGACATTGCACTCATACGTACCTGCAACTCAAGACTTGACTGAACGGCACGTGTGTATACTACTTGTTTCCATTTGTTTACTTTCAACTCCAGTAAGTCCAAGAGTTGCCTCATGCCGGGTACCTGGAAACTGTGCTAGTATGAGGAAGTGGATTAACGAATGACAAATGTATGACATTATTAAAAAAAGACGTACTGCTGTTCATCTCTTCCTAACCAAGAAATTTATAAGCAAGGCAATTATACTGGTTAATGTCTCCTTGGTAGCTAAACTACGATGACAACGACGTGAGGAAATTGTTTACATCCTTAAATATTTAGAGGTTAAACTCGGCTAGACGAAGTGTTTGTCTGGAAGGACAGAGAGCATTTTGAAAAGTCCCCTTTGAAAAATTATATACGACTGTGCTTAAACTGTCACACAATATTTTTAGCGCAACGCAATCTGACTTTCAAAAATCCCTACAAAAAAAATTGCCCTGACTAACATTAACCTATGCGTTTCACAAATCGCTTACCTCACAAAAATCTTGGTTACTCGAACTACTGCAATACAGCGAGCGCCACTACTGCCAGCTAAATAAAAGATTCAAACTACGGAAGGCACTAACTACTGATAGGCATAGTTAGCAAATGAAAGATTTTGATAGAGAACAAACAATGTATTTACCTTAATAGTGTTGAAAAATCATAATATACATAGCAGTTCATGATATCCAGTATTACAAATTGCAAAACTCCGCCATTTCTCTCCCCACATCCACCACTGCTGGCGGCTCACCTCCAACTGCGCAACGCTACGCGCTGTTCACATCCAGCTGCCGCTGCCCAACACTACAATGGCGAGTATTACAACAATGCAAAGCAGCCACAGACTGCACACAGCACAGCCAGTGATTTTCATACAGAGAGCTACGTAACGTTGCCAATAAGAAAACATAAACAGCCTACTTACAATTTTACATTTCCTTGTGGCGCAGTGTACCAAGTGTTTGTTTATTCAGAATGATTTTGTATTTACCTTTCGGATAGAAGACTGATGCTGACTTAATGAGACGTTCGTCCTTAGGGAACAGTATACGAAAGCCTACAACTGGTCTTATTTATATCATACCCTGATACTAACTGGGCAATCTCATGCAGATCCGTAAACTGCTAAGATATTGAAATAATCGACGTTTCGGCTCTATTGCAGCGGTCTTCTTCCTGTCACAGACTAATTCGGCAGGAAAGTTCGGGTAGTATTTTAATACTTTACGTTTCTGATGCCCTCTTAACAACATTAACGTTTTAAGTATTTTGTAAGATGACGCAGCAGCACAGACAGAGGGACTTTAATGAGAAAGGCTCCGGCAGCAGAAGCCTAGATATTTATATCATTAGCTGGGCAGGTCATCGCCGTCAACCAGTTGGGCGTAGAGGCCAAAATCGATACCAAGTCAGCGTCTGAAAATGCTGTAGAGAACAAACGCTGTGACTACAGGCAACCTGAGCCTAAATCAGTACCGATGAAGGCAGAATTGTCTTATGAAACGCTGTACAATCGCACATAGTTTCAAATCTAAGGCGTGGATATATGTGCAGTACGTTTGGAGCACAGCACTGTATGGTAGTGAAACATGGACTGTGGGAAAACCGGAACAGAAGAGTATCTAAGCATTTGAGATGTGCTGCTACAGACGAATGTTGAAAATTAGATGGACTGTTAAGGAATGGAATGAATGGTTCTGCGCGGAATCGGAGAGGAAAGGAATATGTGGAAAACACTGACAAGGAGGAGGGACAGGATGATATGACATCTGTTAAGCATTCCGTCTTCAGGCCACTAGTGGCCTACCGGGACCATCCGACCGCCGTGTCATCCTCAGTGGAGGATGCGGATAGGAGGGGCGTGGGGTCAGCACACCGCTCTCCCGGTCGTTATGATGGTATTCTTGACCGAAGCCGCTAATAATCGGTCGAGTAATTCCTCAATTGGCATCAGGAGGCGGAGTGCAGCCCACGACATCTGTTAAGACATCAGGGAGTGACTTCCATGGCACTAGAGGGAGCTGGAAAAGGCAAAAACTGTAGAGAAAGAGAGAGATTGGAATACGTCCAGCAAATAATTGAGGACGTACGTTACAAGTTTTACTCTGAAATGAAGAGGTTGGCGCAGGAGAGGGATTCGTCGCGAGTCGCATGGACCAGTCACAAGACTGATGAGTAAAAAAAAAAAAAAAATTATCGACATGTTCTTCGAGTGTGCTTACATATAGCAGGAGTGGCGGGGTGTCTCCCGAAGCGCAACTTGATGCAGCGTTACCAACACGCACAGGAACAATATTTGCTTAGTGTGGCTGTAGCTGTTTGCAAGCTAATTGAAACATCAGGTTCGTTTTAGAGCTATTTCTTACTCACACACAACACACGGAAAGCTAGAAAAACACTGGCGTATTCCAAAACTCAGCTGTGTTTGATCATAAGAAAATAAGCTCAGGAGGAAAGGGTTTTACTGACAGTAATATTTTACTGCATACCCACTTTACTTTCTCACATAATCACCATTCACATTTCTGTAACGCTGCGCCAGCTTCTTTAAGCTGCTTAGAAGTCTGCCGTCCGGGAACTGAACTAGTTGGTAGCGCTAGTCTTGAGATCATCATCGTTTTGATATACGAGGGATATTCGGAAAGTAAGTTCCGATCGGTCGCGAAATGGAAAACACGGTGAAAAATCTGATGACGTTTAGCACGGATGTGTTGGGTTGTGTCTCTAGTATGCCCATCGATCGCTCTTTTGAATTCTGAGCGCACAGTGAGCACGTAAAAGTGCCTAGAAAGTAGTGTCTCCCGCCAAGTGTGAGGGCCTGGTGGGAGATTTCTCTCGATGGTGTGCAGCCCACCTGTGGGCACGCGTTTGGTTCTTCGTGAAAATACTCGGCAGCACTCTACAGGGACAATGAAGACGTTCCTGCGGCGTTTTCGATGGGAAATGTTTGATCCCCCACAACACAATCAGTAATTGGCTAGTTCTTTGTTTCATTTCTGCTCATATGAACCACCGCATATGAATACAACGTTTTGGCACAGACAATGAGCTGTAGACAAGCGCAGAGAATTGACGGAAAGTACAGGCGGCTACCTTCTATGACGAGGGTAATGGAAGGTTGGTAAAAAGTTACGACAAATGTCCAAGTCAGAGCGGCGATTACGTAGAGAAGTAGCTTTAAGGTGCAGCTAACTTCAGAAAATAAAACATTTTTGATTTTCTTAGTGGTTTCCGTTTTGCGATCGCGCGGAATTTACTTTCCCAATAGCCCGCCTAGTTCCCCACCCAGCCATTTTTATAAATGCAAAAAGAGGAAATAATCGCTTGGTGTTAGGTTGTGACTGTACGGAGGGTGCTCAGAAATTTCTCTACGAAAATCTTTAGTCTTCTCCTAAGTTTTGGCACTGGTGTGGGTGCATGTCTTATCGTGAAAGATTACGCCAGACGACAGTTTCCCTCGGCGCCAATTCTCAATCGCATGTCTCAATTTGGTTAGCGTTCCACGGAGTATGTCAGCTGTAATTGTTTACCCTCGGTCTATGAAATCAATCAAAAACCTGCCCTTTTCGTCCCATAAAAGGTAGCTATCATTTTTAGATTCGAGAACAGAGATTGCTTAACTTTTATCTGGTTTTTGTGAACTTGCGTGGCACCACTGCATTGACTGTTGTTTCGATTCTGGGTCGTACAATATCCACGCCTCGTCGCCCGTAAAGTGTTAGAAAAACAAGTCTTCTCCCTCTTGTCTACACGGGCCAAAAAATGTCATGCTCTACACCTTCTTTGGGTCGATCATTTTTGAAACCAGCCTCACATACGTTCTGTGATATTCGAGCTGTTCAGTGACAATCCTCTAAACTGAATTCGAGCAATATTTTGGAATTTCTTAGCCAAATCATTAATTGTCAATCGCCGAACATTTCGAAGTTTTTGATTCACTTGGTCAACGATGTCTTCTGTCCGAATATTGGACCTACCTCTTTGCTGTTCGTCGTGAACATCTGAGCAGCCCTTTTGAAATTCTCGACACCAATTTCACATTTATTTGTCATCCCTTATTGCAGAGCCATACGCTAGGCGTAACTGACGATGGATTTCAGCAACCTATGATCCTTTTACCAGCAAAAACCTAATCGCACCGCGCACTTCACAACAGGCGGGATCTACGATTGTCTTTGCCTTTGGAGTCTGTTCTCACTTAATGGCAAACGACTACTAAATGCGTGAAACTTCATTCACAACTACCATCAGTTAAATATTGCTCACCGGACGTTAGTTATGCTACACGTCTCGTATTATCAGGACGACTTATTCACTTAATACTGGAAGATTGTGAAACTATTGAGTCTACACACATACTCAAGGTGCTAAAGAATACTATGATTAATTTCCCGAAAATTTTGACAAGCAACAGAGACAGTTTTGGCACAACGTCGCTTTATTTTTGTCCTCATTCCAGATTCGATAAAGTGTTTCTGCACTTCGTCTGCATTAAATAAATAAAAACCTGTAATTTGCAGTAAAGAAATGTAAACGATGGAAAGTGACATATAAATGTGATATAAACAGGGATGAACACGCTGTGCGTCTCTAAAATTGGAGAAATGGGTGGAACGGTTTAATCTTCTGCGCTCATCTGTCTTGATGCAATGTATCGAATCTGTGAGGACTCTGTTTCACACCTCTGGGATTAACAGACACTCCACGAAAGGTATCTGCATCCCATTGTCTAGATACAAGTCGATATTATGCTAACCTGTGTGATGGAGGGTACATTATGCATCAGAATTATTTCTTCCATTTCTTATTCAATTGGCGTACGCTACACAAGAGAAACACTGTCAAGATCCTCTGTATGAACGCGAAATTTTCTAATTTTACCATCGTGGCTTGCTTTATTGTTCCTGCAACCTACGCGCTGTGCTAGAAATTGAGTTAGTTTTCTCCTCATATTCCGTGTAGTAATGTAACAGGTATGCTATCACATCCATTGCACTTCCCTCTGTGTATCGAACTGATCTAATTTTCAGTTTCCGTTTCTGTCACTTTAGGTACTCCTCAACAGTAGATTGTTAGTATTAACGGACGTGATATACTTTTTCTTCGTATTTTATCAGCAGTAATAGTGAAAGAGACAATTACCCAATAGCAAGGACGGTGTAAATTTCCAGAGAAACACTGCAAGTCCGACAAATATTGACTGCACTGTAATTCGGACAAGTTTCTAGTTGTATCTGTGAAGAGCTAGAATCCTTAAAAATGGAGCGCTAAAGTAAATATGAGGATACACCAATATAAATGTTAAATCTCAGCCAGTTTCAGGTTAGAGAACAGAGATTCACATTCGAAAAATTTTGTTTATAAGCAAAAATCCCAGATTTCTTGAAGTATGAGTGCGAGTCAAGAGGTTTCTTATCGACGTATATCTGATGGAATGCAGGTAATTACTGAAAAATACGTGGTTTGTTCATAATATTTATTCTGTTTGTGATGTCACCGCCAGACACCACACTTGCTAGGTGGTAGCTTTTAAATCGGCCGCGGTCCGGTAGTATACGTCGGACCCGCGTGTCGCCACTGTCAGTGATAGCAGACCGAGCGCCACCACACGGCAGGTCTAGAGAGACGTCCTGGCACTCGCCCAGTTGTACAGCCGACTTTGCTAGCGACGTCACACTGACAAATACGCATAGCCTTCAGCTAAGACAATTGCTACGACCTAGCAAGACGCCATCACCAAGTTATATTGAGATGATAATACTGTATCAACAAGACCAATGTTCACCAATTGTGGATTAAAGTTAAGTATTCCAGAAGCTACGTACTTTTCTTTATAGCATTCATTACGTATCCTGTTTCAGACCTCACGTCAGCCTGCGTGAGTTTAAGCGCGTGCCTTTCGGCTTCCTCTCATTGTGTCTAGGCTGTCTTGCCTAGACACAACACTGTTCACCAAAAACCATGGATCTTTCCACCGTGGCATGGCATGTGTGTCGCAACAATATATTCAGACCGGACGAATATACGGTTCCTAAAGAGGGATTGCGGCATTTTCAGAAATTACAGGGCCAATGGTCAGGGTGACTGACTTATAGGGCCCTGTAATGTTAGACAACACGAACTTTTTGTGTTAGCAATGGGCCAAAACTGAAAGGAACTGGAAACAACAGCCACAGTAATTTCCGAAGCCCTCCAACTGTATCGTATGGCTTAATGAGGATTATCCTCTTGGGTAAACTGTTCTAGAGTGAAACTAATCATCGATTCACATCTCCGAGCGGTAACTACTGAGCAGAATGTTACCACCAGAAATAGTGGGAAGCTGCGTCACACATCCTCCAGACTGAAGACCGCAAACAAACTATATCATCTGAAACGTTTGTGTCGTAAAACGTAGAACCATGTTGTTCTATAATTGCTAGGTTCTAGGAGTTAAACAGAAGCAGATATAATGTTCGAAAACAGTGGTCAGTCAGTAAAAATAAAATTACAGTTCCGAAATGCTTCGTACATAAATGAGAAAAATAATAATTTTGACTTAAGACAATGTATTACTACTGACATATTTATAACATAAAAGCGACGCTCAGGGGCAGCTATCAACGTGGAATATCTACTTCTGCACTATAATCTAGTATTACACGGAGTCGAAAATAAAATCGTTTCTTGAGCGAAGAATTGTAAATTGCGATACCGGTATCTTAAGCTCAGTATACACTCCTGGAAATTGAAATAAGAACACCGTGAATTCATTGTCCCAGGAAGGGGAAACTTTATTGACACATTCCTGGGGTCAGATACATCACATGATCACACTGACAGAACCACAGGCACATAGACACAGGCAACAGAGCATGCACAATGTCGGCACTAGTACAGTGTATATCCACCTTTCGCAGCAATGCAGGCTGCTATTCTCCCATGGAGACGATCGTAGAGATGCTGGATGTAGTCCTGTGGAACGGCTTGCCATGCCATTTCCACCTGTCGCCTCAGTTGGACCAGCGTTCGTGCTGGACGTGCAGACCGCGTGAGACGACGCTTCATCCAGTCCCAAACATGCTCAATGGGGGACAGATCCGGAGATCTTGCTGGCCAGGGTAGTTGACGTACACCTTCTAGAGCACGTTGGGTGGCACGGGATACATGCGGACGTGCACTGTCCTGTTGGAACAGCAAGTTCCCTTGCCGGTCTAGGAATGGTAGAACGATGGGTTCGATGACGGTTTGGATGTACCGTGCACTATTCAGTGTCCCCTCGACGATCACCAGTGGTGTACGGCCAGTGTAGGAGATCGCTCCCCACACCATGATGCCGGGTGTTGGCCCTGTGTGCCTCGGTCGTATGCAGTCCTGATTGTGGCGCTCACCTGCACGGCGCCAAACACGCATACGACCATCATTGGCACCAAGGCAGAAGCGACTCTCATCGCTGAAGACGACACGTCTCCATTCGTCCCTCCATTCACGCCTGTCGCGACACCACTGGAGGCGGGCTGCACGATGTTGGGGCGTCAGCGGAAGACGGCCCAACGGTGTGCGGGACCGTAGCCCAGCTTCATGGAGACGGTTGCGAATGGTCCTCGCCGATACCCCAGGAGCAACAGTGTCCCTAACTTGCTGGGAAGTGGCGGTGCGGTCCCCTACGGCACTGCGTAGGATCCTACGGTCTTGGCGTGCATCCGTGCGTCGCTGCGGTCCGGTCCCAGGTCGACGGGCACGTGCACCTTCCGCCGACCACTGGCGACAACATCGATGTACTGTGGAGACCTCACGCCCCACGTGTTGAGCAATTCGGCGGTACGTCCACCCGGCCTCCCGCATGCCCACTATACGCCCTCGCTCAAAGTCCGTCAACTGCACATACGGTTCACGTCCACGCTGTCGCGGCATGCTACCAGTGTTAAAGACTGCGATGGAGCTCCGTATGCCACGGCAAACTGGCTGACACTGACGGCGGCGGTGCACAAATGCTGCGCAGCTAGCGCCATTCGACGGCCAACACCGCGGTTCCTGGTGTGTCCGCTGTGCCGTGCGTGTGATCATTGCTTGTACAGCCCTCTCGCAGTGTCCGGAGCAAGTATGGTGGGTCTGACACACCGGTGTCAATGTGTTCTTTTTTCCATTTCCAGGAGTGTATATAAAGTTGGGAAAGAAAATCTGTTTTTGCCAAAACTTCATTTGTTTTGTCTTTTACATTTGTCAGTCCACTGTTTTAGGGGCAGTGCAGTTTTGTGGATAAGAACGTCAGGATTTTGATTTATAGCGCCGATCGTCCGAGGGAGAATGGCCGCTAGGATTTCATCGCAGGCGTAAGTTGCGCAGAACGTAGAGCAATAGAAGTTGCAAATGATTTTGGAAACTGGTATGATCCGACGGTTACAGCAAGTTTTCGAAGGTAGTTCGGCAGGTGAAGTTGGCTATCCCTATTTGTTACCGGAAATCTGATGTTTCACAGCACTTAACCGTGAAAAGACTATTTTTTCATAGAGCTCATTATGGGTACGTATTACTTATTCAGTCTCAGGACTGAAGACCACAACAACAACAACATTACTTATTATGATAAGCGACTGACAGTCTTTCTCTTAGTGGGCACCAAAGCCATAAATATCCTGGATGAAGATCTATTTTTCGACTTAGGCAGTAATGTTTATGAAGCGCTCTTTTTAGATACGCATGTAGTTTCAGTTTAAAAAGCCCATTTCCAGTGTTCATCCAGAGCAAAGTGTTCTAACAATACCACCACTTGCAAAGTAGGTTAGAAATCAAATTAATAATGTTGCTCATACAGCATATGTTCTCTTTATCGGGCAACAACAAAGCTATTGACTGTGGATAGTATCGTCAGAATGGAAATAATGACGTCACTGTAAAAAAGTCATTAATTTTGGCACTTATCTTGAATGGATTCCCACGAAAATCTCGTCAAAGTTGCTATGGCTCATCTTGTTGATTCTAGGGTGATTCCACTTTGACTGCTAGAAGGTCCAGATCTGTATTTTAGCAATATTTGAAGACCTAACAAATGCGTTTTTGAGGAAATTCTTAATGATCAAACAATCCCAGATCAGAACAATGGAATGGCAGAAATAATTTCTGACTTGGTGTTCACGACGCACATTTTTTTTTAAACTTCTTGTAAATTCACATATACTTCTTCTTAATTGTCACATCATCAAGAAAACAGTTTTGTATCAATCTTCATATATTTAATTTCCACTTTAACCAAACACAAGACTTGACTGTTCTTTTACAAAGCGAAATAACAACTTAACTTCTGCAAAGTGAAACAAAGACTGCTCTGTGCGCATTCGCGCCAAAACGGTTACAAGTAAGTCAAAGATTATGACAGTCTGACAGAAATGAATGCACATAAGAACCATATCACTGCAATATATCGATACATCGGAGTATGTATACATTAATAAAACCAAATGTGAATATTGTCCCAAAAATATGTCTGTTACTTCGCAGAAAAGTAGTACGATATTACTGGTATCGAGAACTGGGTTTGAAGTGTCGTCAAGGTCACTTAAATAAAGAACCATTACAGTGTCATACATATGAATTTAGTTGCGAACTCGCACGATACGTTAGGGCTCGTGGCTGTTTGTAAATAAACCAGCATGAAAGATACAACACCGAATGAATTCGCTGCCATTTTCATGCGAGTGACACCTCGCTCTGGGTTACCATTCGAAAATGGCATTCTAAGTTGAAATTCGTTGTGTGTGCAACAAGTAGAAAAATGTCGTCTTTATTTAGGTACAGAGCAGTAGTTGAGTCTTGTAGAGTTCTGTGTACGCAGTTTCTTAAAGTAGTAGCACTTTGGGAAAATGTAGGGCATTTTACTAAGGAGCGAACGCAACGAGAAATATAAATATCGCACACATGCGCTAGCACGAAGTTGTCGCGGTGCGTGATAAACAGCCATGAAGGAAGGCAAAATGGCGCGTGTGAAGAACATGACGCATGCGCTTGAGCCACGGCCTGATTGGGTGGGGAAGTGGAGGCGGCAGTGGCACAGTAAAAATGTGGAGTGGGGCTGGCTGGGGGGGGGGGGGAGGGGGAGGGGGATGAGGAGAAAATACGGCGAGCCTCACTGAGAGACGAGTAATGACGTCATATGCAGTCGCACTGTTGGGCACGAATGGAGGCGTTATTGCCGCATTAGGGGATTGTGGTATATTAGACAGCTGACACTGAATTGTTTCGTAAACAGTTGATTACAGTCCCAAATTGTGGATCGTGCCAGTAATAGTCCATATCACCGACTATGAAGTTAAAAGTCCACTAGTGTGACTTAAAATTCAGTTTATGATCTCCGTCCGTGAAGCTGGTCAGATGTGACGCCGAATACCAAACGAGCCATTGCAGGACAGAACTCGAAAGCGCGGCGGTTAGCTATTCATAGGTCACACGGAACCGGCAGAACAAATTTCTGGTAAGTTATGCTCGGCGAAGAGTTACCTGTGTCGCTAGAAGTGGCGCATCCACCTATCGCTCCTTCCGGTCGCGGCGGGCCCCAGGTGCGCCTGTAGAGGTCGCTGGATGCTGCGGGCGTAGCGTAAAGACGCGCCCAGACACTCGCTCCGCTAGAACCAAACTAGACGCGACCGCGCGGGCACAAACGAGAAGCATTTGGTCTGAAGGAGAGCTATCAGCGCGACTGGTCGGTGGAAACTAGCTAAACCCGCTCGCCCGCATACAGGACGGCCGGTCTTAACGGGCTGCACGCGCCGATCCCGGCCTTTATTGCTTATTCGGCATTTTCCAGCTAGCAGGTGGCACTCGGCCTTCCTGCGGTTCCTGGCGGTCTCCCGGACCGGCTACCGTTCACTAGGCTAGGCCTTGGACGACATAGAGCCACCCACGAACGGGACAGGTTTAGCTCTCCGGGTGCCCTTCCAGCGTAGAGGTCTAATCCACAAACACTAGTACACGCCCCTTGCCTTCAAAACATCTTTCGCTCATTAAAAGCTAATACTAAATGTTAAGATCCAGAAATACACTACTGGCCATTAAAATTGCTACACCACTATGATGACGTGCAACAGACGCGAAATTTAACTGACAGGAAGAGGATGCTGTGATATACAAATGATTAGCTTTTCAGAGCATTCACACAAGGTTGGCGCCGGTGGCGACACCTGCACCGTGCTGACATGAGGAAAGTTTCCAACCGATTTGTCATAGTCAAACAGCTGGTCACCGGCGTTGCCTGGTGAAACGTTGTTGTGATGCCTCGTGTGACGAGAAGAAATGCGTACCATCACGTTTCCGACTTTGATAAAGGTCGGATTGTAGCCTATCGCGATTGTGGTTTATCGTATCGCGACATTGCTGCTCGCGTTGGTCGAGATCCAATGACTGTTAGCAGAATATGGATACGGTGGGTTCCGGAGGGTAATACGGAACACCGTGCTGCATCCCAACGGCCTCGTATCACTAGCAGTCGAGACGACAGGCATCGTATCCGCATGGCTGTAACGGATCGTGCAGCCACGTCTTGATCCCTGAGTCAATAGATGGGGACGTTTGCAAGACAACAACCAACTGCACGAACAGTACGACGACGTTTGCAGCAGCATGGACCATCAGCTCGGAGACCATGGCTGCGGTTACCCTTGACGCTGCATCATAGACAGGAGCGCCTGCGATGGTGTACTCAACGACGAACCTGGCTGCACGAATGGCAAAACGTCATTTTTCGGATGAATCCAGGTTCTGCTTACAGCATCATGATGGTCGCATCCGTGTTTGGCGACATCGCGGTCAACGCACATTGGAAGCTTGTATTCGTTACCCGGCGTGATGGTATGGGGTGCCGTTGGTTACACGTCCCGGTCACCTCTTGTTCGCATTGACGGCACTTTGAACAGTGGACGTTACATCTCAGATGTGTTACGACCCGTCGCTCTACCCTCCATTCGATCCCTGCGAAACCCTACATTTCAACAGGATAATGCACGACCACATGTTGCAGGTCCTGTACTGGCCTTCTGGATACACAAAATGTTCGACTGCTGCCATGGCCAGCACATCCTCCAGATCTCTCACCAATTGGAAACATCTGGTCGATGGTGGCCGAGCAACTGGCTTGTCACAGTACGCCAGTCACTACTCTTGATGAACTGTGGTATCTTGTGGAAACTTCGTGGGCAGCTGTACCTGTACACGCCATCCAAGCTCTGTTTGACTGAATGCCCAGGCGTATCAAGGCCGTATTACGCCCAGAGGTGGTTGGTCTGGGTACTGATTTCCAGGATCTATGCACCCAAATTGCGTGAAAATTTAATCACATGTCAGTTCTAGTATAATATATTTGTCGAATGAATTCCCGTTTATCATCTGCATTTCTTCTTGGTGTAGCAATTTTAATGGCCAGTAGTGTATGATATCAATGCAGTGACTTTTTTGTCTATATTTCTGGCTGAAACAGCCTTTTTTTTACCTTGAGGGGTGGAATTTGCACTCTAGGGCAACCCTGTCACCTGCAAACATTTCAGGACTTGTTCGTGTTGCTACAGAACAGTTCGCACAAGAATATCGTTCGATCACAGACTCCGTATATTCACTCTAATGCAGCAGGAATGAAACAGGTGAACGGTGAAGTGCCAAAGTTTGTGTGATCAAGACGGATTTGTAAAATAAAGTGTCAAAATATGGTGACGGACTTATTTTCAGACTTTATGCTCCATTTCATAAGCCAATCTTTGTCGACTAGGCAGCAGCAGGAGACAATGCTTCTTTCGGGTGAGACCTAACAGTATCGTTGAACCGTCACACTTATAAAGGGCGCCGCGGGGTAGCCGTGCGGTCTTGGGCGTCTTGTCAGGGTTCCCGGGGCTCCCCCTGTCGGAAGTTCGACCCCTTTCTCGGACATGGGTGAGTGTTGTCCTCAGTGTAAGTTAGTTTACGTTAGATTAAAAAGTGCGCAAGCCTAGGAAGCGATGACCTCAGCAGTTTCGTCCCATAGTCCTTACCACAAATTTCCAGTTTACTCATAAAGGCTTTTCAATCATGTTTCCGGATGGCCGCTGGAAACACCTTGTACCAATACGTGGGAGGATGACCTGTATAAAGCATTGGGACATCATCCTTGCTTGCATAGTGACTTTATTTGGTGAAGATACTGGAGCGGGTTCACGCTGGTGGACGTCGGTGCGCCGCCCAATAGTCACGATCTTGTGAACGCCTTCCTAGTGGAGCATAGAATCAGTAAATTAGAATGGCCTCCATATTCTACAGATATGAGCTGCATTGGGAAAGTATGGGTCATTCTAAAACGAGTGGTTTGCAATCGTCCTGTCCACCAGAGACCTTACAGGGCGTCATAGAGGCCGATGCGCGGGGAATGACACAATATTACTTAAGCTCATCTGGACAACTTGGTAAGGAGTATGCCTAATCGCATTCAGAAGTGTCTCCAGTTACGAGGAGAGCCTATTTATTCATATGATATGCAAGATTACTGTGAGAAGAAACTGCATCGTTTGCAGTGGAATGTTTTGTAAAGTTGCTTTTTGCTACTTTTTGTGTGTCTTTATTAACGGAAAAGTGTTTATCTTGTCAATTTTTGTTGTCTTATGACTGTACCTGACAGAATAAAATTAGTTTTGTCGCCTGTTGTGTCCAGTAATGATAATAAAGCAATGTGCAACATTTATTTTCACCACTGTATATTTATAACAACTAAACTTAACGTGAATAAAGAGACATGTAACTGGCACGCTGTGGAATGAAAGACGTGCTATACGACTCAGTGAACTTATTGGGAAGGCGTTAGCCGAAGCGCAAGTAGAGAACGTCGTTACTCTCGGAAGTATAAAATGACGGCTGCTGTTCACGATTTGCAGGGTGTCCCAAACCACAAGCGTCAAAATTATACAGAGGGTAGCTTGTCCTAAACATAATTCTTTTACAATGGCGAGCCAAAAAATCAAGACCACTGGCCACGAAGAGATTGAATGCTGCCTGGTGGCGTTGCGGACGTGTGATGCGGTAAAAAAAGTACATAAGTGGAGCAAGGGCGGATGGGAAATCATTCCAACGGCGATAAGGACGCATATGGGTAAACCCACTTATAAAAGATTTTTGACAATAGGTAGGTTATTACGCCCCGGTGACTGGGGACGAGCATCACGTACAGTGAGAATGTACGTAATTCATTCAATAACAAATTAGAGGCTACTGACTTTTTCGTGACCTCTCAGAAGCCTTTCACTGTGTGAATTAGAATATTATGGTGTCACCAGCAGTGCTTAGAAATGGTTGGAGTCATGCCTAACTAACAGGAAACAAATGGCGCCATTGCGAAATACCTGCAGATTAAGCAATCACTCTTCATCTCCATCTTGTGTACATTAATGACCTCTCATCTGTTACAGTGCCAGATGCTAAGTTTGTTTTGTTTGCAGATGATACAAACATTACCATAAATAGAAAGGCAAGTACAGATTTAGAAATGGCTGCTAATCAAATTTTCACTGACTAATGGTTTAAAACTAATTCATTCTCATTAAACTTTGAAAAGACTCTTATACGCATTCAGACCAGTAAGAGATTTTCTTCCAGCTTGAGTATAAAATACACTACTGGTCATTAAAATTTCTGCACCAAGAAAGAATGCAGATGATAAACGGGTATTCAATGGACAAATATATTATACTAGAACTGATATGTGATTACATTTTCATGCAATTTGGGTGCATAGATCCCGAGAAATCAGTACCCAGAACAACCACTTCTGGGCGTAATACGGCCTTGATACGCCTGGGCTTTGAGTCAAACAGAGCTTGGATGGCGTGTACAGGTACAGCTGCCCACGCAGCTTCAACAAGATACCACAGTTGATCAAGAGTGGTGACTGGCGTATTGTGACGAGCCAGTTGCTCGGCCACCATTGACCAGACGTTTTCAGTTGGTGAGAGATCTGGAGAATGTGCTGGCCAGGGCAGCAGTCGAACATTTTGTGTATCCACAAAGGCCCGTACATGACCTGCAACATACGGTCGTGCCTTATCCTGCAGAAATGTAGGGTTTCGGGGGGATCAAATGAAGGGTAGAGCCACGGGTCGTAATACATCTGAAATGTAACGTCCACTGTTAAAAGAGCCGTCAATGCGAACAAGAGGTGACCGAGACGTGTAACCAATGGCACCCCATACCATCACTCCGGGTGATACGCCACTATGGCGATGACGAATACACGCTTCCAATGTGCGTTGACCGCGATGTCGCCAAACACGGATGCGACCATCATGATGCTGTAAGCAGAACCTGGATTCATCCGAAAAAATGACGTTTTGCCATTCATGCACCCAGATTCGTCGTTTGCACACCATCGCAGGCGCTCTTGTCTGTGAGGCAGCGTCAAGGGTAACCGCAGCCATGGTCCCCGAGCTGATAGTCATGCTGCTGCAAACGTCGTCGAACTGTTCGTGCAGATGGTTATTGTCTTGCAAAAGTCCCCATCTGTTGACTCAGGGATCGAGACGTGGCTACACGGTCCGTTACAGCCATGCGGATAAGATGCCTGTCATCTCGACTCCTAGTGGTACGAGGCAGTTGGGATCCAGCATGGCGTTCCGTATTACTCTTATGAACCCACCGATTCCATATTCTGCTAACAGTCATTGGTCTCGACCAACGCGATCATCAATGTCGCGATACGATAATCCGCAATCGCGATAGGCTGCAATCCGACCTTTATCAAAGTCGGAAACGTGACAGTATGCATTTCTCCTCCTTACACGAGGTCCAAATGGCTCAGAGCACTATGGGACTTAACAGCTGTGGTCATCAGTCCCCTAGACCTTAGAACTACTTAAACCTAACTAACCTAAGGACATCACACACATCCATGCCCGAGGCAGGATTCGAACCTGCGACCGTAGCAGTCGCACCTTACACGAGGCATCACAACAACGTTTCACCAGTCAACGCCGGTCAACTATTGTTTGTGTATCAGAAATCGGTTGGAAACTTTCCTCATGTCAGCACGTTGTAGGTGTCGCCACCGGCGCGAACTTTGTGTCAATGCTCTGAAAAGCTAATCATTTGTATATCACAGCATCTTCTTCCTGTCGGTTAAATTTCTCGTCTGTAGCACATCAACTTCGAGGTGTAGCAGTTTTAATGGCCACTAGTGTATGATGACATGCAGATCGAAGAGACTGTCAAAGTTGAACTTCTGCGATTACAACTCGATGATAAATTCAGCTGGGAAGGGCATACCACAGAATTGCTGAAGTGCCCAAACGAGTCGTATCTGCAATGCGAACGATGTCAGATGTAGGAGATACAAATATAAAAAAACTTGCAAATTCTGCTTTATTTCATTGTATTACGTTATACGGCATCATATTCTGGGTTAACTAATAAAAAAGAGCAAAATTTTTTAGAGCTCAGAAGGGTGTAATAAGACTGATTTGTGGTGTAAATTCAAGAACATCACGTAGAAAACTGTTCAACAAAGGAACCAGGTATTCTAACCACTGCTTCTCAGTATATTTATTCCTTAATGAAATTTGTTGCAAATAATGTGTCTCTATTTCCAACCAATAGCTCAATACACAGTACCAATACTAGGAATGAAATAAGCTACATCTTGTTGTTGTTGTTGTGGTCTTCTGTCCTGAGACTGGTTTGATGCAGCTCTCCATGCTACTCTAACCTGTGCAAGCTTCTTCATCTCCCAGTACTTAACGCAGCCTACATCCTTCTGAATCTGCTTAGTGTATTCATCTCTTGGTCTCCCTCTACGATTTTTACCCTCCACGCTGCCCTCCAATGCTAAATTTGTGATCCCTTGATGCCTCAGAACATGCCCTAGCAACCGGTCCCCTCTTCTTGTCAAGTTGTGCCACAAACTCCTCTTCTCCCCTATTCTATTCAATACCTCCTCATTAGTTACGTGATCTACCCATCTAATCTTCAGCGTTCTTCTGTAGCACCACATTTCGAAAGCTTCTGTTCTCTTCTTGTCCAAGCTATTTATCGTCCACGTTTCACTTCCATACATAGCTACACTCCATGCAGATACTTTCAGAAATGACTTCCTGACATTTAAATCTATACTCGGTGTTAACAAATTTTTCTTCTTCAGAAATGCTTTCCTTGCCTTTGCCAGTCTACATTTTATATCCTCTCTACTTCGACCATCATCAGTTATTTTGCTCCCCAAATAGCAAAACTCCTTTACTACTTTAAGTGTCTCATTTCCTAATCTAATCCCCTGAGCATCACCCGACTTAATTCGACTACATTCCATTAACCTCGTTTTGCTTTTGTTGATGTTCATCTTATATCCTCCTTTCAAGACACTGTCCATTCCGTTCAACTGCTCTTCCAGGTCCTTTGCTGCCTCAGATAGAATTACAATGTCATCGGCGAACTTCAAAGTTTTTATTTCTTCTCCATGGATTTTAATACCTACACCGAACTTTTCTTTTGTTTCCTTTATTGCTTGCTCAACATCGGGGATAGGCTACAACCCTGTCTCACTCCCTTCCCAACCACTGCTTCCCTTTCATGCCCCTCGACTCTTACAACTGCCATCTGGTTTCTGTACACATTGTAAATAGCCTTTCGCTCTCTGTATTTTACCCCTGCCACCTTCAGAATTTGAAAGAGAGTATTCCAATCAACATTGTCAAAAGCTTTCTCTAAGTCTACAAATGCTAGAAATGTAGGTTTGCCTTTCCTTAATCTTTCTTCTAAGATAAGACGTAGGGTCAGTATTGCCTCACGTGTTCCAACATTTCTACGGAATCCAAACTGATCTTCCCCGAGGTCGGCTTCTATCAGTTTTTCCATTCATCTATACAGAATTCGCGTTAGTATTTTGCAGCTGTGACTTATTACACCGATAGTTCCGTAATTTTCACATCTGTCGACACCTGCTTTCTTTGGGATTGGGATTATTATATTCTTCTTGAAGTCTGAGGGTATTTCGCCTGTCTCATACATCTTGCTCACCAGATGGTAGAGTTTTGTCAGGACTGGCTCTCCCAAGGCTGTCAGTAGTTCTAATGGAATGTTGTCTACTCCGGGGGCCTTGTTTCGACTCAGGTCTTTCAGTTCTCTGTCAAACTGTTCACGCAATATCATATCTCCCATTTCACCTTCATCTACATCCTCTTCCATTTCCATAATATTGTCCTCCAGTACATCGCCCTCGTATAGACCCTCTATATACTCCTTGCACCTTTCTGCTTTCCCTTCTTTTCTTAGAACTGGGTTTCCATCAAAGTTCTTGATATTCATGCAAGTGGTTCTCCTTTCTCCAAAGGTCTCTCTAATTTTCCTGTAGGCAGTATCTATCTTACCCCTAGTGAGACAAGCCTTTACATCCTTACATTTGTCCTCTAGCCATCCCCGCTTAGCCATTTTGCACTTCCTGTCGGTCTCATTTTTGAGACGTTTGTATTCCTTTTTGCCTGCTTCACTTACTGCATTTTTATATTTTCTCCTTTCATCAATTAAATTCAATATTTCTTCTGTTACCCAAGGGTTTCTACCAGCCCTCGTCTTTTTACCTATTTGATCCTCTGCTGCCTTCTCTGTTTCATCCCTCAAAGCTACCCATTCTTCTTCTACTGTATTTCTTTCCACCATTTCTGTCAATTGTCCTCTTATGCTCTCCTTGAATCTCTCTACAACCTCTGGTTCTTTAAGTTTATCGAGGTCCCATCTCCTTAAATTCCCACTTTTTTACAGTTTATTCAGTTTTAATCTACAGTTCATAACCAATAGATTGTGGTCAGAGTCCACATCTGCCCCTGTAAATGTCTTACAATTTAAAACCTGGTTCATAAATCTCTGTCTTACCATTATATAATCTATCTGATACCTTTTAGTATCTCCAGGGTTCTTCCATGTATTCAACCTTCTTTCATGATTCTTAAAGCAAGTGTTAGCTATGATTAAGTTATGCTCTGCGCAAAATTCTACCAGGCGGCTTCCTCTTTCATTTCTTCCCCCCAATCCATACTCACCTACTATGTTTCCTTCTCTCCATTTTCCTACTGTTGAATTCCGGTCACCCACGACTATTAAATTTTCGTCTCCCTTCACTACCTGAATAATTTCTTTTATCTCATCAAACATTTCATCAATTTCTTCGTCATCTGCAGAGCTAGTTGGCATGTAAACTTGTACTACTGTAGTAGGCGTGGGCTTCGTGTCTATCTTGGCCACAATAATGCGTTCACTATGCTGTTTGTAGTAGCTTACCCGTACCCCTAATTTTTTATTCATTATTAAACCTACTCCTGCATTACCCTTATTTGATTTTGTATTTATAGCCCTGTATTCACCTGACCAAAAGTCTTGATCCTCCTGCCACCGAACTTCACTAATTCGCACTATATCTAACTTCAACCTATCCATTTTCTATTTTAAATTTTCTAACCTACCTTTCCGATTAAGGGATCTGACATTCCACGCTCCGATCCGTAGAATGCCAGTTTTCTTTCTCCTAACAACAACGTCCTCTAGATTAGTCCCCGCCCGGAGACCCGAATGGGGGACTATTTTACCTCCGGAATATTTTACCCAAGAGGACGCCATCATCGTTTAATCATACAGTAAAGCTGCATGCCCTCGGGGGAAAAAACATAAAGGCCTGAAGTCAGGTTCTTTGTTCCAAAAAGGGGTCCAGCATTCAGAAAGACACATTTCCAATAAATTGCCAGCTATCAATTGTACTTGGTTTCAGATAAAGCAACATAGCATGGAAGACATTTTGTTAGACAATTTCTTCTACTCTGTAGACGAATATCTTAACAGGGACTGTTAGATCAATTTATGTAAGAATGTCTGTTAAATTTCAGTTTCGACAGCACTTGGGGTACAAGAGTCAAGATTAGGTATCTTGTCTATGACAGATGTATTAAGAGTGCATAACTATATTTCACTCTAACAGTGTGCTAATTCTGTAGGTATTAACAGTTCCAGTTTACTGTAATGTATTCACATATTTTGACAGTCTCCAGACAAATGATCAGGGAAGCGAGCATTACATTCAAATGTTCTATGTTTTTTATGTTATACTTTCTGACATGTTCCACACTCACGAGAATCATCTAATTCTCGGGTCTGTGGAACGAAAACTGAACCTAGTCTAATCTAATATAATCTTCTCGGCTATGCGCGTGACGTCGTGAGCATATAGCGTATGGAAACTGATTGAAGGACAATGAAACCAAGAGTAAGGGGAAGACGCCTCACCACAGAACATGTATTGTCTGCTCTGTCAAACGGGACGGACTGCGATCCGCACCTGATCTGACGACAAAGCACAATCACGATGCAGGCAGGAGTGTTCAGGCACAGTTCAGCGGCACTCTTGAACATGGAGTTGCACGGCAAACGACTCAAACGTGTTCCCATTTTGACCCAACGAGATCGGTAATTATGAATGCAGTGGGCACGATATCATCGACATTGGATCGTGATGATCTTTTCCGGATATACCATCATCCATGCGAACAGTAGTTCTGAACATGCTCTGTACCACACTCGCAGGCCGATGAGTAAAGCTTTATGCTACGGAAGACATTCACCAGGGCTTCCATGGTACCTGTGGTTGTAGTCTGAGGCACGATAACAGCTACGCACTACGTGAAAGTTATTGTGAACCATCTCCATCCCTTCTTGTTTGATGCTTCCCTGAAGACGACGGAATTTTTACAGCTTCAGACTTTAATGCCTTTAAGACTATACTGAATATTAACAAATGGTTTTCAACATGTGATAACTCATGAAATTTTGTTTCCTCATTCATACACATCATGCGTGTACCCTTCGTGCCACGGATAATGTCTAGTTGGAATTTAATTTCTCTCAACGTACGGTACTAGATCTCCACGGTAATAGGGTCAGATGCACTACAAATACGTGCCTTCAAGTCCTGTATGTCTCTAACCTGGGTTCGGTACACCAAATTCCTTAGAAATCTCACAGGAAGAAGTCTATAGGTGTGAGGCCAGGGGATCGTGGCGGCCATCGAAATGGATTATCTCGTCCAAGCCACTCATATGGAAAATTTTCATCTAGAATTTGACAGGTATTTAGGCACCAGTGAGGTGGTGCCCCATCCTGCTTCAATATGACGTCAGATTGCAGGTGTTTCAATCGTGGCGCAGCAAACTCTTGTAACATGTCCAGGTAAACACCACCGTTGACGGCAGACTTGATGAGAAAGAATGGAGAAATGATGCAATTGCACATCAGTCCGCACCAAACATTGACCTTGAGGCTGTCTCTTTCCATTTCATATGTAACATGGAGATGCTGTGAACGCCATAGACGAACGTTATGATAATTCAGTTTGACCGATACTTGAAACGATGCCTCATCGGAGAAACAAATTTTTTCCAAAAAGTCATTGTTTGGATCTCAGTCCTACCTAGCATATTCATTGCAAAATGTTTGCGCTGAGGTTCGTCTGTAGGGTTTTTAAGTAGGCTGTTTAGGTTTTTTTATTGGTAACGCCACGTAGCGCTCTGTATGAAAATCACTGGCTGTGCTGTGTGCAGTCTGTGGCTGGTTGGCGTTGTTGTCTGCCATTGTAGTGTTGGCCAGCTGGATGTTGACAGTGCGTAGCGTTGCGCAGTAGGAGGTGAGCCGCCAGCAGTGGTGGATGTGGGGAGAGAAATGGCGGAGTTTTGAAATTTGTAAGACTGGATGTCATGAACTGCTATGTATATTATGATTTTTCAACACTATTGAGGTAAATACATTGTTTGTTCTCTATCAAAATCTTTCATTTGCTAACTATGCCTATCAGTAGTTAGTGCCTTCAGTAGTTTGAATCTTTTATTTAGCTGGCAGTAGTGGCGCTCGCTGTATTGCAATAGTTCGAGTAACGAAGATTTTTGGTGAGGTAAGTGATTTGTGAAAGGTATAGGTTAATGTTAGTCAGGGCCATTCTTTTGTAGGGATTTTTGAAAGTCAGATTGCGTTGCGCTAAAAATATTGTGTGTCACTTTAGTGAATGTTTGAGTACGTTCAGTTTTGCTCAGCTGTTTGAAAAGCCAATAATGTAAGAGGTTTATCAGCACAGTAATTCATAAATTTTTCAAAGGGGACGTTTCAGCTTTAATGCCTGAAGCAGATGCACCTTGTAGGGATATATCCATAACCTCTCATGCACGACATTACGCACTGTTGATCGTCTCATTTCCAACTCTCTGGCTGCCGTACGCACCGATTTTGTCGAACACCTTGCAAAAGCCTGCCGTTGGCCTCAGAAACAAATCGGCGACCCGCCCCGTTTTATGGCAAACATGTACGCCAAGCCTGAATAGTTAGTCTAGTCGATGGCTACCTTCCAAACGATGTTCGAAAGTTTTGTTGCACTTGCGTATCGGATGACGTCTGTACGAATCAGGCCACACCCTAAACTTTCTCCTGTGACGTCTACATTTTATCGGGTTTTCAGGTTCAATTCTGCGTCAAAATTGCATCATCTGGAAGGTAAAAAAGTATCAGTATCACAGGCTGAAATTTTTTAAAAATATTTAGTTTAATTTGATAATTAATACTCATAAGTTGTTAAGATAATTTATGGGCACCCTGTATATAGAGTGAATCCGATGAACATCGAAAAAATTTCGGAAAGCATTCAGATATGTTTTCTGAGTATTTTGATGTATGATACACGTTATTCAGTGTGTTCATCACAGAATAATAATGTAATTATGATTTGTTGGGTTTATTATCCCATTTCCATTTGTTCCTTAGAAAATCGTTTCAGGACAGTGAAAAACCCTGTAATGTGCAATTATCGGAAAGTACAACACAAAGCAGAGATATACAACGCTATTGTGATATGGCTGCCGTCGCTGAGAGAAATGCTGAGCATAGCGTTGCAGTATCGCTCTTCACTGCATTTAGTGCACTAATAAACGAGGTGTATATCGGACAACTGTTCTTCCATAAACGTATCCATACTCCTGTTAATGTACAACTAAAACTACAAGACAAACAGGGCTGAATAGTACCGAATGCAAAACTTGAGAGCGAAGAGCAAACTGGGACTTACTGTTTTCCACAGCAGGCACTGTGAGTGAATAGATCAGGTTTGTTTCTACACATGCTGCGCATTCAGACGGAAACTGCACTGTTATGCAGACATTTTCAATGCTATTCAGATACTGAGATACACAGAAGAGCCAAAAAAAATGGTACACCTGCCTAATATCGTGTAGGAACCCCGCGAGCACGCAGAAGTGCAACAACACTGCTTGGCATGGATTCGACTAATGTCCGAAGTAGTGCTGGAGGGAACTGACACCATGAATCCTGCAGGGCTGTCCATAAATCGTAAGAACACTAGAGGGTGGAGATTTCTTCGGAACAGCACGTTGCAAGACATTCCTGATATGCTCAATAATGTTCATGTCTGGGGAGTATGGTGACCAGCGGAAGTGTTTAAACTCAGAAGAGTGTTCCTGGAGCCGCTCTGTACCAGTTCTGCGTGTGTGATGTACCGCCTTGTCCTGCTGAAATTGCCTAAGTCAGTCGAAATGCACAATGGACATGAATGGATGCAGGTGATCAAACAGGATCAAATGGTTCAAATGGCTCTAAGCACTATGGAACTTAACATCTGAGGTCATCAGTCCCCTAGACTTAGAACTACTTAAAAATAACTAACCTAAGGACATCAGACACAGACATGCCCGAGGCAGGATTCGAACCTGCGACCATAGCAGCTGCGCGGTTATGGACTGAAGAGCCTAGAACCGCTTGGCCACACCGGCCAGCGATGTTTTTGGGCCCACAGATTGGCTTTAAGGCCCCGTCGACATCGAGGCCACCGGTGCCCATAGATTAGGTAAAACTGAACACAGCTACAGTATAGCATGACTGTATTTCTCAAAGTCTACTACAGTAGCTTTGCGGTGTAAAACTGAATGTAGAGCCAGTAACACCAACAAATCGACTGTGATCTTTTTCGTCCACAGTGAAATGATGAGCTACTGTTGTGTACCCTGCGGCAGGGGTAGAGGAGGGGATAGGGGCGTCTTGTGAGAATTGGGGATGGATGATGAGCACGTATGTACTGTTGCCATGTTCATATAGAGCTAGAAATTTGTGCATGTGGATGCAGATCAGGAAGGGTTGTGCGAGGAAGAGACAGCGAAAAGGTTGAGAACATTAATTCGGCACTGTTCTATGGAGCATCTTGACAGCAGAATAGTTTCGTAAACGCCGCCGTATCATGGAATCGGAAAAACAACCCGAGGTATGTACACTCATGCTCATAAATTAAGGATAATTGCAGAATGTGGTGCCACACAACGGGGCACTACGCAAAACTGGCACTGATAGCATAGGCACATAGCGAACACACACGACACACATATGTAAGTCCACGGTATTGGTTATTAAGTTGAGAAAACCGTCCCGAAACACATGTGCTACAAAACCCCACTGTTTCCTGCGCATGTACCCCGACATCAATATAGGATATGATGACCATGCACACTTACAAAGGCCGCACAAAGGGTTGGCATACTATGGATCAGGTGGTCGAGCAGCTGCTGGGGTATAGCCTCCCATTCTTGCACCAGTGCCTGGCTGAGTTCCTGAGCTCCTACAGTGTCGTAGGGGTTTGAAGACGTGCAGCGATGCGTCGACCGAGAGAATCCGAGACGTGCTCGATGGGGTTTAGGTCTGGAGAACAGGCAGGCCACTCAATTCGCCTGATATCTTCTGTTTCAAGGTTCCTCCACGATGGCAGCTCGATGGGGCCGTGCATTATCGTCGATCAGGAGGTAGGTGGGACCCACTGCACCCCTGAAAAGGTGGACATACAGGTGCAAAATGACGTCCAGATACACCTGACCTGTTACAGTTTCTCTGTCAAAGACACGCAGGGGTGTACGTGCACCAATTGCAATCCCACCCCACACCATCAAACCACGTCTCCATATATGTCTCTTTCAGGTACATTAAGGGGTTGATATCTGGTTCCTGGTTCACGCCAGATGAAAATCCAGTGAGAATCACTTTTTAGACCATACCTGGACTCGTCCGTAAACATAACCTGGGACCACTGATCTAATGACCATGTACTGTGTTCTTGACACCAGGCCTTACGGGCTCTCCTGCGACCAGGGGTCAGTGGAATGCAGCTTGCAGATCTCCGGGCGAATAAACCATGTCTATTCAGTCGTCTGTAGACTGTGTGTCTGGAGACAACTGTTCCAGTGGCTGCGGTAAGGTCCCGAACAAGGCTACCTGCAGTACTGCGTGGCCGTCTGCGGGCACTGATGGTGAGATATCGGTCTTCTTGCGATGTTGTACACTGTGGACGTCCCGTACTGTAGCGCCTGGCCACGTTTCCTGTCTGCTGGAATCGTTGCCATAATCTTGAGATCACACTCTGTGGCACACGGAGGGCCCGTGCTACGACCTGCTGTGTTTGACCAACCTCGTGGCCCCATAGTATTCTACCCCTCATAACGTCATCAATATGTGTTCTCTGAGCCATTTTCAACACACAGTCACCATTAGCACGTCTGAAAACGTCTGCACATTTACTCGCTGCACCGTACTCTAACATGCACCAACACACCTCTGCGTATGTGGACTGCTGCCAGCGCCACCGTACGACGACCGCAGGTCAAATGCATCGCATTGGCATACGCCGAGGTGATTTAAACCCGCAAACCGCCCACTAAAGCGTTGTTTCACAATGTATCAGCATTATCCTTAATTTATGAGCATGAGTGTAGTAAGTTACTGCTGAAGTCACAGCGTTTCCCGTCGCTCCCAGAAATGTTACAACTGCAATTTAGTAGTGTCACAGACAATCGTTGCTGATAATTCGTGAGAATTATACGATGAATAAAAACGTCTACACTTTCAGATTCCAGGAGGCTACAAGCGCCTCTTCTCCCACACCCCCTCTCCCCATTTCGGATGTTTATGGGACGAAATGATTTTGGAATAGTATTTCAATTCCTTCAGGGGATTATCTAGAGCAGTAGTTGTAGTGTCGGACTTCGCACTGTTTGTGTTTTTCAAGGTGAGACCTGTTTCAACCGTACGTCGGAAATGCGAGATGATTTGTCGCTAGCTGATTTTAAGCGACTAATGACTGAACCGCCGCTTACGACACGTTTTTTAGCCTTGAAACTTACGTCGTAAGCTGACCACAACCTCGTAGTGCCCATTGTATCGCAGCAAGCGGTGGTCAACAGCCTGCGGCAGAGATAAAATGGCGATCGCTTTGTTCACGGTGATTAGAGCTAACTTCTACGAGCAAACTCAAGACAGAAAAAAATCTGTTCCGCCGCTAAAAACAAACTGTAGTTTCTTGCTGTCATCGGCTACCTGAAACTACCCTCACAGTGGCTACACGAGCCGCCGCGTTACCAACCGATGAGGAGTCCTCATTGGTTCAAGGTTCCATATTATAGATGACACACGCAGAGCCCAAACGAAAAGAGAACGACGGGAAGAAAAATAAGGGCAAAAACAGTCAATACTATGATGAAAATGTCGCAGCAAAGAATTAGAAATAAAACATCTCATTTAAACCAATTATTTGAGTAAAATTATAATAAAAGTATTTTGATTAGATGTATATAACAAAATTGTTTTTACAGTGTTTGACTTCATCTTAACCCACGGCCTTTTTCACGTGAGGTTTATACGCTAACCGTTGCGCTACGCCACAACACTTGCTTGAGCAATTAGTAGCTTACCTAATGTAAGCCGATTTCTGTGATTATGGTAATTATGTATGCGATGCTGGATTGCATTTTGCGTTGAAGTATCCAGTTGTGTTTGCTTAGTGTTATGTATGAAACGTGTGTATCTTATTCAAATGGTTCAAATGGCTCTGAGAACTATGGGACTTAATATCTGAGATCATCAGTCCCCTTGTGTATTTTATTAGCATTATTACGTGTGTGTATGTGTGTGTGTGTGTGTGTGTGTGTGTGTGTGTGTGTGTGTGTGCTGTTTCTGGTGTGATTATCATGTATGATGAAATAAGAAATGAAAACTCCAGACCCGTGGTTCGGGATCCAAACGCATCAATGAATGCTAAAATCAATCCTAAAAATTATAAAACAACAGTGGAAATCTTAAGGAATGCAATTAAAATACATATTGATTGGATTTCTACTGACGTTCACTCTCTTTGTCAGCTCATAATCTATCCCACGTATCCAACAGAGAGACGCAATGACAGATTAACTACGTAGGAAAAATTTAATAGATAAAGCAAATGTTTCAAAGGTTTTCGGTATGTATAAATGTATATGAGAAAAATCCACGGATTTAAAAATTTATGACTATCTCAATTCAGCTACATTTGCTCTTTGTTTCCTTTCATGTCCTGGAGGGAAAGATATCACACATACCTACCAAGATGAAAGAAACTTAAATCTCCAGAAAACTATTTTAACAACCAGCCATGGAGTGATGCACACAGCTTAGCGTTAGCTTTTTGACACATACGGGAAACCGTAATGAGATGACGGTTCGAAGACTAGAATTTAACAACTAATCAACATCGATACGGACTGCTGGTTCCGACTGTACCGAAATGAACAAACGATTGGGTGTGATATTGGTAAACAAAACATCTTAACATTCATTTGAGGTGAATTATGATGGCTTCACCAGAATTTGAACCCTTCTTCTCTCAGACTGTAAACGATTGCCTTAACCTTAGGACAAACTGTACTAAAAGTTAGTTTGATGCAAATAAGCACGATCCTCAACGCTTGAGTCACTGTAGAATGCATATTCATTGACAGTGACGGGATTGCAAGAGTGATTATGTAGATGACTTTCAGGGGAAACGTGTTTCTTGTTTATCTGATTATCTGATAAATGTATATCGCTGCCAATAATATCATAGAGATTAGTCATTCTGCCTACACTTTTAAGAAACTTGTGTACACTCAGCTGAGGTAATCCCTGGTCGTTTAAACACTCTTGATCAGGTAACAAGCTAGAAAGAAGTCATTTAAATTCCGGAAGGTTTAGATGTTAATTTCATGCCAGTAAATGTGGGTTTTTGCATTTTCCTAACCTCAATTTTTAAAACTGTCTAACATTTATGGATATGAACCTTGAAAATAATTTTCTTAGCACTCAGAAAACTACTTAAGCAGAAAGATTACTACCATATGTCATCAACTCATTTTAAGCAGAAAGTGAGCCGCATTACAGTAAGAGATTTCTTTTGTTGGGGCACTGACAGAATGGCACTACTGTAGCACAGTGTAATTTCTAGTGTAATGACCGAGAAGTAATGCGCTGATTCACGCATCGATCACAAACTGTTGCCTTAGTCTTGCTCGGCCACTCCGACCGGCCGGGTGTTTGCTCTGACAACTCTACTCAAACACGGCTGCTCTATCTCGTTAAGTGAAGGCCGTCGGCCACTGCGTTGTCCGTGGTAAAAGGAAATGCCTGAAATGTGGTATTATCGCCACACTCTTGACACTGTGGATCGCGGAGTAATAAATTCCATAACGATTTCCGAAATGGAGTAGCCCATGTGTCTAGCTCCAACTACCATTTCACATTCAAAGACTCTTAATTCCCGTATTGCGGCCGTAATCACGTCGGAAGATTCTTCACAGGAATCATATGTGTCTAAATGACAGCTCCACCAATGCAGTGTTCTTTTATACCTTGTGAACGCGGAACTACAGCTATCTGCGTAGGTGCATATCATCTGTCCCGTGACTTTCGTCATCTCATTGTGAGCTATGTTAAATGTTCAACACAATAAGTGAAGTATTACAGTTAGTAACTGTGTTTATGTTTTGAGGCAGTGCAACTCACGGCGCGCAAATTACCGACACTACATTCATCCAGTATTTGAGAATAGGAGCATTTAGCGACTTTCAACAAACTTTACACATGTTTACAAGCCTTTAAGAATTTTTCTCTCTCTGACACCCCTCCCTACTCACATAAAAGATGAAAGGAAAAAAAAGTTTAGCGCTGTTCATGGAGTAAGACATCTGCATGGGGCATTACGTTTTAATTCATTACTTCTATACTTCAAACTGTAGTCTGAACGCATATTGCAGGCAGTACCCACGTATACCGCTGAATGTGCGTGAAAAATTATGTCCTCGTACAACAAAAGTTCAACTCTTTAAAGAATTGTGGTTGAGGGTCTTCCGTTGTTGTCAGAGACAGCAAAGTACAACCGAAGGGTCTTGGCTCACATTCAGCGTAGTAATTATTACTGTAGATTTTATTAAATTCCATCGCCCTCAAGTGGTCTAATTAGAGTACTGTTTAACTCATTCTCATATTTATGAATTTATATGGCATCTAGAGCAATGGTGGCCGGTGACTTCCGGCAAAGAAAAGTCACGCTCATTCTGCCAACGGCCAGGTCAAAATTGGGGGGGGGGGGGGGGAGGGGGGGCATGGGGGGGGGGGGGGGGGGAGCGGAAAGAGGGTCAAGAGGGTCAGGACACTCTCTTGACATCGGGGTGGGAAACAGCCCCTAAAAGGTGGAAGAATCAGCAGTGATCAACGGCATGCGGATGCAGAGGGTCATGGAAACCAACGCATTAAAGACCCTTGCTGTGTGTCCATAGGACATGCTGCCTGTAACTGAAAAAATGTCATGATGATCTCTCCATTGGCAAAAGATTCCTAACTAGTCCCCCATTCAGATCTCTGGCAGAGGACTGCTAAAGCGGAGGTAACCGTGAGAAAAAGAATGAAGAACCAACGAAATTTCAGCGTTCTATGAGTCGGGGCGTGGAGTGCACAAATCTTGAACATTGTAGGAGAGCTAAAAAAGTCTGAAAATGGAAAGGCTGAATCTAGATGTAGTGGAGGTCAGTGAAGCGAAATGGAAAAAAAAAAGGATTTTTGGTCAGACGAATATAGGGTAATATCAACAGCAGCAGAAAGTGCTATAACGCGAGTAGGAATCGCTATAAATAGCTTGGTGAAAGGGTTGCTCTCATCAGAATAGACAGCAAACCGACACCGACAAGATAGTCAGGTACACACATCAACGTCGCAAGCAGAGGATGAAGAGATAGAGAAAACATATGAGAGGATACTGAACGGGTAATTCAGTACGTGAATGGAGATGAAAATCTAATAGTCAAGGAGGATGGGAATGTGGTTGTATGGGAGAGGCTAGAAGAAAGGGTTACGGGAGAATGTGGGCTTGGTATAGGAACGAGAGGAGCTCTGCAATAAATATCATTTTAAGAGTCTGGGCAGGATGAATAAATAAAGAAGTGAGATACGGAAATACTAAGGAGTGGAGGTACACCCTTGACGTTCTCTGAGGCTATAGATAATGCGATTATGAATAGCGCAGTAGGCAAGTCAGTCAAGCAGTGGCTATCTCTAAAAATGGTAATCACAGAACATAGAAAAAAAACTACGAAGAGACCATGGGTAACAGCTGATCGAGGGAAGAAGTACATACAGAAATGTTCAGGGACATTCAGGAATACAGAAATACAAGGCACTTAGGGAGCGAAATAAATAGGAAGTACAGGGAATCTAGGGGAAATGGCTGTACGAATAATGTGAAGAAATCGAAAAAGAAATGATCGTCGGGAGGACAGACTCAGCACATAGAAACCTTCGTGAAATCAAAAGCAAGGGCGCTAACATTAAGAGTTCAATGGGAATTCCACTGTTAAATGTAGAGGAGAGAATGGATAGGTGGGAACAGTACACTGAAGCCTTTTCCAAGTGGAAAGACTTGTCTTATGATGTGATAGAAGAAGGAACACGAGTCGACAGGGAAGAAATATGGGATTCAGTATTAGACTCAAAATTTAAGAAATCTTTGGAAGATA
Source organism: Schistocerca americana (assembly GCF_021461395.2). Taxonomy (NCBI): domain Eukaryota; kingdom Metazoa; phylum Arthropoda; class Insecta; order Orthoptera; family Acrididae; genus Schistocerca; species Schistocerca americana. The sequence continues at coordinate 573,485,767 of NC_060123.1, read as the reverse complement.
TAAGATCAAATAAGGCAGAAGGACTAGAGAACATTCTATCGGAATTTCCAAAATCATTTGGGGAAGTGGCAACAAATCTACACTTCCCGTTGGCGAAGAGACTGTATGAGACTGGTGCAGCCATCCTACTTTCGGAAAAATTACAGCCACATAATTTCGAAGATAGCGACAAGTGCAAGACAGTCAGTTTAACAACTCTAGCATCGAAGTTGCTGAATAGAATAATAAACAGAAGATTGGCAAAGGAAGCTGAGAATCTGTAAGCTCACGACCAGTGTGGCTTTAGGAAAGGTAAAGGTTCCAGCGAGGCAGTTCTGACGTGGCGGTTGATAATAGAAGCATGACTGAAGAAATATCGAGACACATTCATAGGATCTGTTGACCAGAAAAAAATCATTCGACATTATTACACTCCTGGAAATTGTAATAAGAACACCGTGAATTGATTGTCCCAGGAAGGGGAAACTTAATTGACACATTCCTGGGGTCAGATACATCACATGATCACACTGACAGAACCACAGGCACATAGACACAGGCAACAGAGCATGCACAATGTCGGCACTAGTACAGTGTATATCCACCTTTCGCAGCAATGCAGGCTGCTATTCTCCCATGGAGACGATCGTAGAGATGCTGGATGTAGTCCTGTGGAACGTCTTGCCATGCCATTTCCACCTGGCGCCTCAGTTGGACCAGCGTTCGTGCTGGACGTGCAGACCGCGTGAGACGACGCTTCATCCAGTCCCAAACATGCTCAATGGGGGACAGATCCGGAGATCTTGCTGGCCAGGGTAGTTGACTTACACCTTCTAGAGCACGTTGGGTGTCACGGGATACATGCGGACGTGCATTGTCCTGTTGGAACAGCAAGTTCCCTTGCCGGTCTAGGAATGGTAGAACGATGGGTTCGATGACGGTTTGGATGTACCGTGCACTATTCAGTGTCCCCTCGACGATCACCAGTGGTGTACGGCCAGTGTAGGAGATCGCTCCCCACACCATGATGCCGGGTGTTGGCCCTGTGTGCCTCGGTCGTATGCAGTCCTGATTGTAGCGCTCACCTGCACGGCGCCAAACACGCATATGACCATCATTGGCACCAAGGCAGAAGCGACTCTCATCGCTGAAGACGACACGTCTCCATTCGTCCCTCCATTCACGCCTGTCGCGACACCACTGGAGGCGGGCTGCACGATGTTGGGGCGTGAGCGGAAGACGGCCTAACGGTGTGCGGGACCGTAGCCCAGCTTCATGGAGACGGTTGCGAATGGTCCTCGCCGATACTCCAGGAGCAACAGTGTCCCTAATTTGCTGGGAAGTGGCGGTGCGGTCCCCTACGGCACTGCGTAGGATCCTACGGTCTTGGCGTGCATCCGTGCGTCGCTGCGGTCCGGTCCCACGTCGACGGGCACGTGCACCTTCCGCCGACCACTGGCGACAACATCGATGTACTGTGGAGACCTCACGCCCCACGTGTTGAGCAATTCGGCGGTACGTCCACCCGGCCTCCCGCATGCCCACTATACGCCCTCGCTCAAAGTCCGTCAACTGCACATACGGTTCACGTCCACGCTGTCGCGGCATGCTACCAGTGTTAAAGACTGCGATGGAGCTCCGTATGCCACGGCAAACTGGCTGACACTGACGGCGGCGGTGCACAAATGCTGCGCAGCTAGCGCCATTCGACGGCCAACACCGCGGTTCCTGGTGTGTCCGCTGTGCCGTGCGTGTGATCATTGCTTGTACAGCCCTCTCGCAGTGTCTGGAGCAAGTATGGTGGGTCTGGCACACCGGTGTCAATGTGTTCTTTTTTCCATTTCCAGGAGTGTAAATGGTGCAAGATGTTCGAAATTCTGAGAAAAATAGGGGTAAGCCTTAGGACGGGCAATGTACAAGATGTACAAGAACAAAGAGCGCACAATAAGACTCGAAGACCAAGAATGAGGTGATCGGATCAGAAAGGGTGTACGGCAGGGATCTAGTCTTTCGCCCCTACTGTCCAATCTACACATCGAAGAAGTAAAGAGGGAAATAAGAGAAAGGTTCAAGAATGGGATTGAAATTAAGGGTGAAAGGTTATCAATGACAAGATTCTCTGATGAATCTGCTATCCTCAGTGGAAGAGAAGAAGAATTACTGCAGCATGTGGTGAATGGTGCGAACAGCCTAATGAATAAACAATATGGACTGAGATTAAATAAAAGAAAGACGAAATTAATGAGAAGTAGCAGAAATGAGAAAAGCGAGGAACTTAACACCAGAACTGGGTATCATGAAGTAGACAAAATTAAGGAATTCTGCTACCTAGACAGCAAAATAACCAATGACGGAAAAAGCAAGTAGGACATGAAAAGCAGACTTACACTGTCAAAATTGGCATTCCAGGCCAGGAGAAGTCTGCTAGTATCAAACAACAAATTCCTTTTAATGGAAGTTTGTAGCACAACAACGAATGTGGTGACATATGGATTGTGTGAAAATCGGAACGGTGCTACAGAAGAGTGCTAAAAATTGGGTGGACTGATACGGTAAGGAATGAGGGAGTTCTAGTACTAGAGGCAGCTGTGGAAGATAAAAGCTGTAGAGGAACAAAGAGTGATGAACAAATCCAGCAAAAAATAGAGGACGTAAGTTGCAATTGCTGCTCTAAGATGAAAATATGACAGAGAGGAGAAATTCGTCGCGAACTGCATCAGACCAGCCAGAAGACTGATGACTCACAAAACAGGGCATCTGGGCTTCATCAGTAATTTAGAAAAGAGATTCAGGCTGATCCCATATCACCAAAGCTATTCTCAGCGGTTCGAAAATAAGTTTTCAGATCATTCATTTGGGAGAGCGAAGACAGAATAAGTGTTACTAGAACTTCGCTGAACGAACGTCGAATTGCCGTTCTCCTCTGGTATATATAAATTTCAACAGCTAACGGAAAAATTAATAGATGAAATTTGAAAGTTCTAAAAGCATTTACGATAATATTGAACTAATGTACAATCAACAAACCGAAAAGAAATTTGTACTTATTGACAGTGGAGGCAATTGTAATTGAAAGAACATCAATAAATTTATTTATCAAGTGGAAATGGAAATGTCGTGTGGCTATGACATCCCCGCGAGTAGACCGTCCCCATGGTGCAAGTCTTTCGAGCTGACGCCAATTCGGCGACTTGCGTGTCGATGGGGATGAAATGATGATGATAAGGATAACACAACACCCAGACCCAGAGCGGAGAAAATCTCCGACCCAGCCGGGAATCGAACCCGGGCCGTTAGGTACGACATACCGTCGCGCTGACCACTCAGCTACCAGGGGCGGACATTTATCAAGTGATTAACAAAGATAATTTAAGGAGTTAGTTAAAACACACACATCAAAAAAAAGTTTTACATCACCCTGGTTCCCAAGATAGACTTTGACTGTGGATATTGTATCACAGACACAGTCTCTTTGACTCTTCAGAGATGTCACTAAACCCACCCAAAGATGTAAACAACTATGCATGAGCAGCGTCTATTAGACGGAGGGAGAGCGAGAGCCGATCAGTTCCAGTCATTCCACGAGGAAGGCGGCACATGGCTCGTGTTGTTTGTAGTTCAAATATGACTAGACGGTCAATGCCGCAGTTCGATAGCGTCCGCATTGTTACTTTGTGCCAAGAATGACTTTCGACAAGGGAAGTGTCCAGGGATCTCGGAGTGTACCAAAGCGATGTTGTTTGGACAGAGAGAAAGGAACTGTCGATGACTTGCCTCGCTCAGGCCGCCCAAGGGCTACTACTGCAGAGGATGACCGCTACCTACTGACTATGGCTCGGAGGAACCCTAACAGAAACGCCACCATGTCGAATAATGCTTTTCGTGCAGCCACAGGACGTCGTGTTACTGCTCAAACTGTGCGCAATAGGCTGCATGACGCGCAACTCCTCTCCCGACGTCCATGGTGCAGTCCATCTTTGCAACCACGACACCTTAGACACACTGTGCAGCGAGTGCAGCAAGGTGAAGGTTCCCTGCTGTTTTGGGGTGGCATTATGTGGGGTCAACGTACGCCGCTGTTGGTCATGGAAGGTGCCGTAACGGCTGTATGATATGTGAATGACATTCTCTGACCGATAGTGTAACCATATCAGCAGCATATTGGCGAGGCATTCGTCTTCATGGACGACGATTCGCGTCTCCATCGTGCACATCTTGTGAATGACTTCCTTCAGGTTAACGACATCGCTCAAGTAGAGTGGTCAGCATGTTCTCCATACATGAACCCTATCAAATATGGCTGAAAAGGGCTGTTTATGGACGACGTGACTCACCAGTCACTCTGAGGGATCTACGCCGAATCGCCATTGAGGAGTGGGACAATCTGGACCAACAGTGCCTTGATGAACTTGAGGATAGTATGCCACGACGAATAAAAGCATGCATCAATGCAAGAGGACGTGTTACTGGGTATTAGGGGTACTGGTGTGTTCAGCAATCTCGACCACCACCTCTGAAGGTCGCGCTGTATGGTGGTACAGCATGTAATGTGTGGTTTTCATGAGCAATAAAAAGGTCGGAAATGACGTATATGTTGATCGCTATTCCAATTTTCTGTACAGGTTCCGAAATTCTGGGAACCGAGTTGATGCAAAACTTTTTTTGATGTGTGTAGGCCTATATAGTTGTCCAGATCTGTAATTATGGGCAATGAAGGCGACTGGAGGGATAGGGAAAGAACCGAAAGAGGAAAACTGACCTGGAAAACTTTTGGTTTTCAATACTACGTTCCTGTGTTTCTGAAAAATGAATTACTCAGTATCTCCGGGTTTGCCTTACGCTAATGAGATACATACATAAGTTGGAAAAAATGAGTGTTACTAGGCAGCCATTGAAGAAATGCAAGTCAATAATTACGAGGACGGACAGGAAAACATATAAACAGATCAGCAAACAGATTGGAAGTTGATATTACGAATGTAATGAAAATGAAATGGAGTTAGAGAGGATAAACAGGGGAATTTATCGGCACTAGACCAAGGAAATTCTCTGCTGGATTTCCAGAGATTCGAAAGACCGAAACGATGGCCTAATGCAAGACAGATTTGTAGCATTAGACAACATGTACGAGCAACGATGCTTAAGTTTGGCATATGCTGGTTTTAATAAAGCATAAAGTGTTGCTACGTGCACCTAACAGACTCCTGTACCCTCTTTAGCTCGAGGTACTGTCTTTCGACGTGTTTCTAATAACGAACAACACGCTGGCCATTCCACGAACAGTCTTGGTTTTCGCTCTAGTTTTTTTTATAGTTGTTTTTAAATGACCTTAGAATTAACATAAGATGAAACTTTGGGCAGATACGTAAACCAAAAATAGAGCCTAAATTACTAAAATAGGAGCCGGCCGGAGTGGCCGAGCGGTTCTAGGCGCTACAGTCTAGTTGAAATTAATCCACTGAATGATGCCCCAAATTCCAGACCCTTAGATGAAAACATGATGAAGGTTCACTATACGGAACTGGACGATCGACGATTAAATGGGTTTCCAGAAATGAAATCTTTTCTCTGGAATAATACTGTAAAAATTACATTTGTCTAAACCGTGATCACATCAAAAACTAAGGTCATATTTGATGAAACAAACATATTCTTCATTGCAAGCTCAGATAGCTTACCCTGTTCTCCTGCATAAACCATATGGCAGATAGCGTTTGAAGCCCTATGGGGATGTTCGCAGCTGTGCAGTTCTATGCAGACAGAAGGTGTGATATAAATTGATTACGTGGAAGACACGGATGAATCTTCAGTTTGGGAATCTTTGGTTACAGAGTTTAGATCCCATCGTTTTCTCTACTGAACAGCCGAATCTCATATACCCAAGGACACAGAGATTACTTATTTTGATTAGTATTGTATGAGTACGTCTTAGGCAAGGCCAAAAGTTTGATAATGTTTTCTTACCTGTCTGACAGAAGCAGCATAGCTAAGAACGTGAAGTTGCGTTGATGAGATGGGCCGTAGCACGAGTAAGACATTTACATTAATGGTGGAAAAGTGCCTGTGTCGTTTCAATAGAGTGTCAACGATAACCGAGAAGTATTAGCGAGGTTTATATACCTTAGCCCGACCTATCCAAGAGATATGAGTTAAGGAAGATTTCTGTAGAGATCTAGCTTTTTTATAAAATCAGTAGCTTATCAAATACTCGTACAACGTATACTTGAGTTTCGCCTGTCGGTATTCGTAGAAAGAGTGAAAAAATGCAAAAAAATTTATAACACAGCTGCTTTATCGGAGATGCATGTACCTGGTGTGTACGAGAACATCACTGAGATGCCAAGAAAAATCCAACAAAAGATGCTATAGCGAGTGAAGAAATGACTCCCACATTCAGAGGGCTGGAGATACAGTTGTGGGTGGATCTCGTTGTTTAATGACGCACTGCGATTTAAGCTATGACACTTTGAATATGTCGGATGAACTCCATACGTTCATTCCTGCAATGCTATTCAAGGCCACCGCAACTGTGACACAGAGTATTAGTCGAGATACTCCCATTGCTGATTGAAGGCAGAAATCTGTTGCGTGCTTTGTGCTACAGTGTATGCCTTAAACAGAAAGCTATAAACCTGGCCGACCTCGAGTACTTACGGAGTAAGAGCGGCTGGAAATATTCAGACGCTGAGAGCATCGCTCGACCGAGCTCCAAGGCATTCGGGAATTCAACACGCCAGTGCCCTTGGGATTTCCTATTGAAATGTGGGAAGTAAGTTGTTATAGGACCGGGAGACACTTTCGAGACGATCCTAACGCCAGAACTGAGGGTGACAAAGGTTCCCACATGAAATTTGACAACACATCACCCGTGATTCTTTTATTGTTTGACGGCGTGATGAATTTTAGTGATGTCTCAGGTTTTCTTTGCGCAATTGATTTATGATGTGCTTTTCGGGTGTACAGCAGGTTCACTGATTCCGTTTTGTGCGCAGTATTTGAATGACCGACCTACGAGTAGTATCATGCTCAGCTGCCCCCTCGAGAGGCGAACTCGGCTGTAAACGGCGGCGTGACGGCAAAAATACTTCAGAGCCAGATTGAAGTCCAGGCAGCGAGTACGCATAACCGAAATTCCAACATAAAATTATTTTGGTTTTAATAATGGTGAAATTTCTGTGCGTGTAATACATCGTCTTGTTTGGTGCTGTATGTCTGTAAATATCAACTGTGAGAAAACATTTGAGTCTTGGAACACTTGAAGATAAAAGGGATATTTTCTGCCGATGCAAACTACAATTATTCATTGACTGAAAGAAGGTAGTCGTTGTAAAATGTACGGGCGTTGTACCGTTACTCTTTAGGTGACGAGGAATTCTCACAAATTTACAGTCATTTAGGCAACTGTTCAGTGAAAACAATAAAAGAAATTTACAGCTCGAGAACCTCAATGTAATTCCTGAGACCGAACACCAAAATAAGGGTGAGAACGTAAAAATAATGAACATATAGTTGTTGAAGACGGTTAAGTATTATTAAATAATTTAAACTCGTAATGGGCTTTGCAATAATATGCATCTCCTAAACAGTTTTATTCATTGAGCAGGCAGTTCAGAATTGCTTTTCTGGGTGGCACCAAACGGCATGAAGATACATTTCATGAGACACGTGTGGCGAACAGGTTGTAGTTGTAAATCGCGATAGCTGTTATTTATAAGTGAAAGCATTTCAGGGGAGCTTATTTTTTTAATAACATACCTTAACTGTGTCTCATATTCTATGTAAAGTAATTTCCGCGTCTGCATTTTTTTCTGCGATGTAAGCTCTACGGACCGCCTAAACTGTAATGTCTTATGGAACGCTCCAAGCACTGTACGGCGTGAGCAGTTGATGAGTTGCTTCTCCAGGAAACGAAACCTAGTAGGGTTGTGACAGGTTCCCTGCTACCTTCATTAAAATTCCAGCAAAAAGCAATAGCGCAACTATCACATTGTCATGCCGATTATTAATTAATAAACAATATGCGATGCGGTAGGTAAACAAAACGTCGAAATGTGTTCAGTAAGGAAATAAAAGAATCCAGCCAGCTAGAGCCTTTGTGTGAAGATGAAACAATGCATAAAAATGCATAACTACAAAAGTATCAGCGTTTATCTTGCAATAATTTCAAGTTTTGACTGTAATGGTATGGGCAGAATTCACATTTGGGAAACCTCACTTTTCACTCTTTTATTGAGCATCTACCACTATTCCTTTCACTACCATTTTGTCTCTCTCGCACCGTCACTACCCTCTCTCTCTTTTTCTCCTACTGGAACTCTCTCTTCCACATCCATTGTCTCTCCGCTGTTCTCTTCTGCATATAAATGCGCAAATATATTCACTTGCCAAAATATTCAGTAAAGTAGGCGGAATGAGGACTAAGGCAACTGGTTCTCCATTTTCTCTCAGTCTTTTAAAAAGGAACGTATTAGCCTTTTCTTTGCTCCAGCATGAACATTTTTTCCGATGGCTCCCTTCCTTTTCTGGTACAGCGGGGTGTGCTGGCACATAAAACGAATTCTATAGTTCAATAAAGTTTTGACATTTTATTTATATACTTCGCCACATTTATACACTTTGACATATAAATAACCAATAAGTATGCATCATGTAAAGTTAACACAAAATCGTTGACTTTCCATTTTGTTCTGGATACTTTGCTGATTGATCACCGTCTACTGAAAACGCCCAGCTTGTGATTTATGACTTAAAACATTAAAAATGTTATTAGAAATATTTTACTGAATTTGCAGTATTTCTAGTTCAACGTAATTTTTGTTAATGATTTTAAATTCTTTTTAGGCATGTTTGGACACTCTTGTCACTGCAGTACCACTTTGGGCATATTGGTATAGGCGTTAAGTGCCCACTGTACAGAGCAGCGCGTCACAAAGTTTTATGGGTGAAAAAATGCTGGCTAAAAACTTAGTTCTGTGACCTCAGAACTCTTATGATGACCCTAGAAACCTTTCCATGTGTTCGCTATGTCATTTAAAACTATATTTACGCCTCAGACTGGGTGTTACGTACATATTTGACATCTGTAAGTACATTAACTTTCACCCTCTGGATCTCGGTAACGGAATAATGGCATCAACGTACCCCAAGAGTGTGATCGTAAGAATATATGGTGAAAATTTCTACGCTCTGCCGTGAACAGAAATTGCAGACGTGACCATTCCCACAATGAATATTTTTCGTACCCAAAAATCACGGTTTCTTTTTTTTGGGTTTTCCTCAGGTACCGTCCATGTACAGATGGTGCTTATATTTCTCGTCTAAGGTTCACCACTCACCATGACTAATGCAAATGAACCAACCGATTTGTTCAGTTTGCATGAGCTGTAGGAAGTGTGTAATATTTAAATTTCGACCCTGTACTGTATGATAACTAGAGTATACCCTTCTTCCGCTAATGAGGTACACAAATGGTCGCTAGGACAACGGTTATCCAAAACGCTTGATCCCATATCTCTGTAATCAAAGAACCTGAGATATGAACCCGCGAAAAATAGCATTTTCGCGCATGGCTTTTTGGAACGTATTTGTACAGAGCACGAAGCAGAGAGAGAGAGAATGTAAGTGATCCTTGCAACCTGAAGGAGTATTGTATAGGGTGTGTATAAATTAGTTATGCAAAAGTAATCTTTAATTGTGAAAAAGGTAAATAATCTACAGAAATGTTTCATACAGCACTGAACGCAGTATATCGTCAAGTTTTATTTACAAATGTTCCCTGTGGCTACCTTTTGTAACACTATAAATACCCCATATGTAATCAGTTTCTTGCCAAATCCCATGAAGCAAGTCTTGATGTATGGTGGCAGCTCATCGTCGTTTCCTGGAAGCGGAGGAACCAATACACTGTCTTTAAACTAACCCCATACACGGAAGTTCGTTGGGGTTAAATCAGGTGATCGCGGTGACCAGGATATTGTTGTACCACGTCCAGTGCAAGTCGGCACGTTCCTATGGAGATGCGCGACAACTTCACAATGATAATGTGGTGGCGCTCATATTGCTGGAAAATAAATTCTGTGCCCATAACGTGTTGTAATTGAGACATTACATAATATTAAAGCATGCCAGTTCCAGTTGGAACGGCAAAAAACAAAGAACTGTAAATCTTGCTACAGATTACAGCGAAAGAAACATTTACCTTAGGCGAGTCCCATACATGTTAGATTACGTGACGTGGATTCTGGTCACCCCATACTTCAACATTATGCTGATTCACTTTACTACAGGTATGGAAGAAGGTTTTGTCGCCACAAAGAGCATTACACACAAACTGCACCGTTATACAACTCTGTGACGACTGTCGGAATAACTCATTTGTAGATGCCACCTAGCGGGAACGCGGGAACTAACAGTGTTAGACGGGAATAATAGTTGAAGATAACGTGCATTCAGTTCCGTATCAAACATTTCTGCAACGTGATCACCTTTGCCACAGTTAGAGGTTACTATATAAACGCCCTGTACTTTGACGATATACATGTCATATGGGACAAAAAGATACACAAATAGAATTAAATATTTACTGTATTATTAAAGAGTGGACGAATTACTACCATATGGGACAGTCTTTTAGTTCTTAGAGTCATGGCAATATAAATAATAAAGAGAAAAACAATAATGAACCGTCAAAGTAACAGAAATTGTAAATGGAAAAAACAATAATAATTTATGGAGGAGGATGAATATGTCTTATAATTGTCTTTTTGAAGGCGTGTTGTGAGGAGGATGTCTTGAAAATTTTAGAAGAAAAATTCCTGTGTTGATTCACTTGTTTATTTAACGATTCTAGCTTCTGAATGTGAAATCTCAATGTTCAACGAGATTCATTTGTAGCCCTTTGGAGCAATGTGTAAGACAGAAAAGACATCGAGGACGCAGACAAATTGAAGCTTGTGTCACCGAGGGTGCTCATAATGGGTTATGTACGAAGAATAGCTGGACTCGTATAAGTATTTGAGTCGTAGTTAGTTAATGGCACAGAAACCAAATTTTAAAAAACGACTGGTTTCATATTAAATGCACATAAATCGATAACATATTAATCAACACATGGCATCCGGGACAAGAATGTACGTTGGGTCATTCACACCAAAGAAATATGAGCAAAGATCTGAACAGTGAAGTCTTGACACAGCAGAATTTGAGAAGATGATTTTGGATCGTGTGGGACAGTATTCACAAGTAAGCACCCTTTAACCTTTACGTGAAATGTGAACTTCAAAGAGAGCAGTTCGCAGAATTCGTGTAGACGAGAAACTACACACCTAACATAAAGAAAGTATGTAAATCACGGATCCAAATTATTTTGAGTCCAGAGTTCATGTCTGTCAGTGAAATATTCAGCGCAGATAACTGCGGTGGCGGAGCCGAACTTCCCGCAGTGGTTTTTGTTCACGGATGAGGCCTCTTTCAACCGCGATGATTTTTCTTATTTCCACATTAACAACATCTGGAATGATGAACATCAATATGTAACCCCTGTCTCAGACCACAGCGACGATTCTTTGTGTACGTGTGTGCTGGTGCTGTCCAAGGTCGACTTCATAGGACCGTATTTGCTACCAACTTGCTTCAATGCTGCACGTCACCTACAGTTCATTCGGGATGTCGCCACTGTTGTTGGAGACTGCTGTCTCCGAGAAAATGTCTCAGCATGACGGTTCATCATCTCGCTTCGGTAATACACTGCATAGCCAAAGAAACTGGTCCACTTGCTTAATATCGTGTAGAGACCTTGCGAGCACGCATAAGTGCCACAACACGACGTGACAAGGACTCGACTAATGTCTGAAGTAGTGCTGGAGGGAATTGACTCTATGAATCCTGCAGGGCTGTCCATAAATCCCTAAGAGTACGAGGCAGTGGAGACCTGTTCTGAACAGCAAGTTGCAAGGCATCCCAGATATGCTCAATAATGTTCATGTGTGGGGAGTTTTGTGGCCGGCGGAAGTGGTTAAACTCAGAAGAGTGTTCCTGGAGCCACTCTGTAGCAATTCTGGACGTGTGGGGTGTCGCATTGTCCTGCTGGAATTTCCCAAGTCCGTCGGAATGCACAATGGACGTCAATGGATGCAAGTGATCAGACAGGATGCTTACGTACGTGTCACCTGTCAGAGTCGTATCTACACGTATCAGGAACCCCATATCACTCCGATTACACATGTCCCACACCATTACAGAGGCTCCACCAGTTTGAACAGTCCCTTGCTGACATGCAGCCTCCATGGATTCATAAGGTTGTCTCCATACCCGTACAGGTCCATCCGCTCCATAGAATTTGAAACGGGACTGGTGCGACCAGGCAACAAGTTTGCTGTCATCAGCAGTCCAATGTTGGTGTTGACGGGCCCAGACGAGGCGTAAAACTTTGTATCGTGCAGTCATCAATGGTACACGAGGGGGCCTTCAGCTCCGAAAGCCCATATCGATAATGTTTCGTTGAATGATTAGCACGCTGACTCTTATTGATGGCCCAGCATTGAAATCTGCAGAAATTTGCAGAAGGGCTCCATTTCTGTCACGTTTAACGATTCTCTTCAGTCGTTTTTGATCCCGTTATTGCAGGATCATTTTGCTGCCGCAGCAGTATCGGAGATTTGATGTTTTACCGGATTCCTAATATTCATGGTACAGTCGTGAAATGGTCGTACGGAAAAATGCCCAATTCATCGCTACCTCGGACATGCTGTGTCCCATCCCTTGTGCGTCATCTATAACATCACGTTCGAACTCAGTTACATCTTGATAACCTGCCACTGTAGCAGCAATAACAGATCTAACAGTTGCGCCAGGTACTTGTTGTCTTACGTAGGCGTTGCCGAGAACAGCGCCATATTGTGCACGTACACATATCTCTGTATTTAAATCGCAGGCCTCTACCAGTTTCTTTGGCGCTTCAGTGTAATATGCGTGAGCACTTGAAGAATAGATGACTGCATTGTTGATTTGGAAGGGAAGATCATGTTGGAATGTCATCGCTGTCGTTGAGTCTCACTTAAAACTGTTTCTCCTGGTTACAAAGCGGTTGGTGTATGAAAAACAGAAAAAACTGGAGTGGTGCTCCTTGGTGCGGTCCTTGAGTAACAGACAGCATAGCAGCTACCTGTGTGGTGTGGTAAAATTCAGGTGCCACTGCAGCGTATGGGTTTAGTATCATTGGGCCTCACTTCGAGCAATTGCTATGAGCTAAATTTGTTGCCATAAGGTTTGAGTGGTTCACGTAAGTATAAAGGAAACAAATGTCCATCTCTGACCGCTAGTTCCATACCTCAAAGCACTAAGTATGAAATCCTCTAATAACTTTATGACTTTGGCCTGAAACGTTTGGGACACCATGTAACTTTCTTCGCATATCATTATACAGGGTGAACCCGAAATCCTCCCACAAACTCTGGAAGTTTTTCAGGTATGTTTATTGAGTATTTTGGTATTCGGAACTTGTGGTCTCTGGTGACTCGTTACAGAATAATAATGTAAATACCATTTATTTGGTATTTTACTCTAATTACATTTGCTTTTGTGAAAATACCTTCAAAAGAGTGATAAAGCTTGAAATATGCAGTCACCAGAAAAGCACAGCACAAGACGTTGCCCAATGCATCAACGCCCAGAGGAAACAAGCGCTAGACCAAACCGAGCAGTACTGAATACAAGTCCGACACCGAAAATAAAATTTGACATTACTATGCCAACTGCAAATACCGAAAACGAATGGAATAAATTTGTATCCAAACAAGAAACACTGTGCATAGACAAATATTTGTACTGTTGAGCAGATATTTTCAGATGTAGAGGTAAATGAGGATGAAAAATCGAACAAAATGCAAGTACTCTGTACTGAGCCACTGGAAATTCCGGGTGCTTGATGTCAAAATACTAAAAAAAAGTGTAAAATTTTGTTAGTGGTGTTCGGGTTCGCCCTGTAGTCATGCTCTCGTTTTGCAACTGCGTCAAGGCACCGCTGAACTGCTTTCCCCCCAGGAGACACTCAACGCCTCCTGGTAGTCAACCGTCGTATAGCACGGGGTGAGAGGCACAAAAACTCACCAGGGCGCACCACCATCCAGGTGGCGTAGGGCCTACGCATTCAGTTTACATACAGCGTATTACAGGCACTCTGTCTGACCAAATTTCACACTGTTTATTGATTATCCAACAGCAGTTTTATTTATTCTGCCAACATCAGGAACGTAAGGCCCACGCTTAATTCTAGCCAGGCATGCGTTCTACATATTTTACAATCATTACGACACACATTTTATAAGACGTCTTATACGAGGGCTGTTCCTTTATTAAGGGGAGGTTTACTACCTTTGGCCCAAAAAAAGCATGTTCTTTGAGGATTTTTTTGTGGGGATGTGTTATAGATATCAATGCCAAATTTGGTCAAAATGTTTATTGATATTTCCTCTACGAACTGGGATTTTTTCGACCGGACACGTCGAAGAGCAAAGGCCGAAGTGCCGTCGGAACGAAACAAAATTTCGATGTAGACCTCCACGTGCGGTATGTCACAGGTCAGCCGGATCGTTTGAAATCAAAACTGAGTTGACGTTAGCGAAGTATATAAGATTATTTAGGAGTTGTACCTCGCTTAAGTTATTCGGACCATAGGAAGAAAATGGCGGCCATTTGAAAAAAAAAATCGGTTTCTTTCATCCATTTTTCGACTTCGTCGGCCAAGTAAAAATATTTATAGCTGATGGATAGGAATAAAAGTGATACAACTACTAGAAAATTTAGTCAGCTTCGTCGGAAACAAAGAATCATGCCGATCGGTTCAGTAGTTTTGAAGTTACCATACTGCGCGATCAAAAAAAGTCATTTCGAGAAAAACGCCTTTGAAGTTTCGACTACATATAAATGCAATATTATGCAACTTACGTTCACTCTACTATTCCGGGTCCATAAACTAGTTCTTCCTCTTCCTCATAGAGGGCGTTCTGCTGGGTCTGGGCCATCCTGCGCTGCTCCAGAGCCGCTCGTACGGCCGGTTACAAGCGGTTTTCGGCCGCTTGAATCCGGTGGTCGTCGGAATGCTTGGTGAACTGCGTCGAATGGAGTCCCAGGGTGACGTCCATCGTTGTCATGGCCTTCAGAATTGCTGAATACACTTCGTTGAAGCTGTTCACTGCCAGGAAAGTCGCAATCTCCACAGTCTTGGCACCAGAATGCAAATGCTTGAGGGCTAACTTCCAAACACACCCGTTTAAACATTCATTCGAATTTTGTGTGTTTCCTCCCAAGCACCGATATAACTCGTTCTTCGGAAGAAAAAAACTGGTGCGTGAAAAAGGCCGATTTCAGACAAGTGCATTTTTTTGTTCAATAGCGAATAACAAACATTTCTGTTCCGTATTCGGAAAAACCGTTTCAGTGGTGGATTCTAAACACTTTTATGGATCCAAAAATGCAATTTAAAGAAAATCGATTTTTTGAGCCAAACGATAGTAAACGTCCCCGTTAAGGTCCGATCGGTCTCGAAATGGAAAGCTTTGCACAGATGTGTTCGTCAGTGTCTCTAGTACTCCCGTAGATCGCGCCACGCCTCTCTTTTCAGTTCTGTGTGCACATGACAATTCTAGGCCGCATAGTGCAGGGGCAAAGAAGACGCCCCTGCAGCGTTATCGAGGGGAAGAGTCTGATCATCCACAATAAGGGAGCTGCAGACCATCGTAGAGAATCGGTGGAAAGCACAGGCGGCAACTTATGTCGACGATATTGGAAAGTTAGTATGACACTACGACAGCTGCCTAGTCGGAGTAGATAAGTGGAGTTAAGATGTAGCTAACTGTTGCAAATAAATTTATACTTTTCACTGTGGTCTCTATTGCGCGACCAATCGGGCATAAATAAACGAATAACCCTGGTATATAGTTTTGAACCCAACACTTAGAAATATCTATGGCATAAATACTAGCAACATGAACAGCTACAGCGTAGCTACAGCAGCATATCGTTCATGAAAGGCATAACAACAAACACAAATTACCAGCATGTAGATTTTAACTGGGGACACTGGCTGCAACGGACGTGAGGCAAGGAGTAGGAGAGGGAGAGAATTAGGAAACCAACAGAACACGAGTACTGAAGAGTTGGAAAACAAAAATGGATGGGCTGATTAAGAAACAGAAAAAATTTGCATAGCTGGGAGAAGATGAGGTCGCCTGCTTTACTGTTTGACGGATGGGACTGGACATGCATGTCACTCTTTTAGCGAATTGTTATAGAGCTGACAAAAGAAAATGCTTTAGTTTTTTTCTTAAATGCAAAAAGGCACTCAACTGTTCGCAGAGCGATCAGTATCTTGTTCCAGAGGCGGCCAGCGCAGGTGAGTCTGCGAATGTTTTTGTTTGATGGATGGGCGCAACTATGGTACTAACAAGGGAACCTCTCCATCGAACCCCCCTCAGATTCAGTGATAAGTTGGCACAGTGGATAGGCCTTGAAAAACTGAACACAGATCAATCGAGAAAACAGGAAGAAGTTGTGTGGAATTATGAAAAAATAAGAAAAATATACAAACTGAGTAGTCCATGTGCAAGATAGGCAACATCAAGGATACTGTGAGTCTAGGGGCGCCGTGGTCCCGTGGTTAGTGTGAGCAGCTGCGGAACGAGAGGTCCGCGGTTCAAGTCTTACCTCGAGTGAAAAGTTTATTTTCTTTATTTTCGCAAAGTTATGATCTGTCCGTTCGTTCATTGACGTCTCTGTTCACTGTAATAATTTAGTGTCTGTGTTTTGTGACCGCACTGCAAAACCGTGCGATTAGTAGACGAAAGGGCGTGCCTCTCCAATGGGAACCGAAAACATTTGATCGCAAGGTCATAGCTCAACCGATACCTCCACAGGAAAACACGTCTGATATATTCTATACGACACTGGTGACGGCATGTGCGTCACATGACAGGAATATGTTTTGGACCCACCTAACTTGGCGAATGGGTAAAAAGATTCTTCTACCTTGCCCGATTTAGGTTTTCTTGTGGATGTGATAATCACTTCCAAAAAAGTGATGAAAACATAAGAGTTTGTCACATAAACTGCAACAAATGAATGCAACAGTTTCACAGTCGCACATTTTTCCCTGTGCTCTGTCAAAACATATGTTTTTAACGTTTTCAAATTTTTCCGTGTGTAGACCGTCAAAACCTACATATGTCCAAGCAAATCTGAACATGTCCTGGAATTCTGGAGAGCGAAATTGATTATATAAAAAATTGAAATTTTCACACGAGGGAAGACTTGAAACCAAGGACCTCTCGCTCCGTAGCTGCTCACGCTAACCACGGGACCACAGCGCTACTGAGTTCATATTATCCTTGATGTTGCCTATCCTGCGCATGGACTACTCAGTTTGTATATTTATTTTTTCATAGTTCCACACAACTTCTTCCTGTTTTCTCGATTGATCGGTGTTCAGTTTTTCAAGGCCTATCCACTGTGCCAACTTATAACTAAATCTGAGGGGGGTGCGATGGGGAGGTTCCCTTGTAAGACGTGAGATTTTGTGTTGCGATTATTGTGAGAGGACACGTAGTTGATCTATGATGAAACACACTGGGCGCGATGGGTACGGAGGAGTCGAGGAACCAGACGTAACGCTTGGCAGTCACGTGACTTTTTTGACATAGGCGGAGAGGAAACAACAAAATACTTCTTTAATAACAGTTAAACACGGCATATTGAAATACAATCTTTACTAGACCGTCCCGTCAGGTGAAAGTGACCACCTGTCAAAACCTGAGTAACTATCTTTTGCATCACGTACCGCTGCGACACGTGCAGGAAGAGAGTCGGTGATGTTATGGAAGGCGCCGACAGGATGTAGAGTCGTGCAACTTCAGTGGCGCGGATAGCTGCACTAGGATCCGTGGCTCGGACAGCCCGATCGAGATAGTCCCACATAGTCTCGACTTGGTTTAAATCTGGGGAACTCGGTGGTCAGGAGAGTTCGGTAAACTCGTTCCGGACTCTTAGAACCACGCACGTACAGTGCGAGCTGTGTAACACGTTGCATTTTGCTACTGGTAGATGCCATCGTGCTGAAGAAAAGTGAAATACATGTGGGGTGGACTTTGTCCCCAACGATATATGCATCATTATGTTGATCCACTGTGTCTTCCAGAATCAGAACACCGAAGGAATGCAACGAAAACATTTCTTTAATGGTCTCTGCTCCGGCGCAGGTCCGTCCGACGATTGTGTATGCTTTCAGATAGCCGTCTGTCCGGTGAACATAAAAAGGGATTGGTCTGAAAAGGCCACCTGTCGCCCCTCTGTGGACGTCAAGTTGCGGTATTGGCGTTCAAATTCCAGCCTTCGTCGCCGACGAACAGCAGTCAGTATGGGGGCATGAACCAGACGCCTGTTGCGGAGTTTCATACTCGGCAACGTTCGCAGAACGGTCATTGAGGAGACATTTTTGGTAGCCTCATGGTTCATCTAAGCTCAATAGCTGTACGTCTATTCGCCCATACGCATGTACACTACCGTCGTTTAATCCTGTCATCTATGGACCGTGGTGGACAACAGTTGCCTAAGCGCCCGTTTTGTATAACGCTATTCTGACATGCACGATATACTTTAACCGCGGCGGCACGCGATAGGTTTACAAACATTGCCGTTTCGGAAATACTTCCACTATTGGCCCGAAAGCCAATGATTATGCCCTACTGGAAGTTAGATAAATCGCTCCGGTTCCGTATTACGACAACTACACTGTTCTCCGCGTCCCCCTTCCCCTCCCTCCAACACACTTCATGTACCCTCCACTGCTAGTGCTACCACCTGCCATCTGTGAGTAGCTATTGCACATAGACGTCGAACATACGCAGTGGCCGGCCGCTGTGGCCGAGCGGTTCCAGGCGCCCAGTCTGGAATCGCGCGGATGCTACGGTCGCAGGTTCGAATCCTACCTCGGGCATGGATGTATGTGACGTCCTTAGGTTAGTTAGGTTTAAGTAGCTCTAAGTTCTAGGGGACTGATGACCACAGCTGTTGAGTCCCATAGTACTCAGAGCCATTTGAACCATTTTTTGAACCATTTGAACCATACGCAGTGGTCACATTAATGTGACTGAATCGTGTACAATGCATAACGCTACTAAATGCACATTAACAGAAGGAGAACTATTGTATCTAGCCCAGAATTACAAATCCGAAAAAGCTACAGTAATTGTTAAAGTATCTCGAAAGTCGTGGAGAGGACATACGCTGGTTCCAGTTACGTAGTAAATACGACGCCATCCCATATTTACTAAGGATAATATTTCACGTAATACGTGCTCCTCAGACTACAGAACCTCCACAAAGATCTTCATTTGTACCATGTTGTTAGTGTTACTGTCAGGCGATAATTCGAAACTCCATCAAATTAACCTTTGCTTCTGATGTCCCCTACTTGTTCAAATTCCATAACGTAGAAACAGTCATTTATAAGGGCATAACTACCGGCCGCTGTGGCCGAGCGGTTCTAGGCGCTTCGCCGGCCGCGGTGGTCTAGCGGTTCAGGCGCTCAGTCCGGAACCGCGCGACTACTACGGTCGCAGGTTCGAATCCTGCCTCGGGCATGGATGTGTGTGATGTCCTTAGGTTCGTTAGGTTTAAGTAGTTCTAAGTTCTAGGGGCTGATGACCACAAATGTTAAGTCCCATAGTGCTCAGAGCCATTTGAACCATTTTTTTTCTAGGCGCTACAGTCCGGAACCGCTCTGCTACTACGGTCGCAGATTCGAATCCTGCCTTGGGCATGGATGTGTGTGATGTCCTTAGGTTAGTCAGGTTTATGTAGTTCTAAGTCTAGGGGACAGATGACCTCATAGTGCTTAGAGCCATTTGAACCATTTAAGGGCAGAAATACTGCATATCACATTAAATTTTCTCCGTGTTGGCATCTCAGAGAATACATTCAAACTGCTGTCTCATTTGTTGGAATATTCTTATCATGTCTTAGATAACTTTCTTAAATGCACACACAATTTAAAAAAAGTCGTTTTAACATCACAATTACAGATTAAAGCCGAAAAAAGTGCTAAATAGTTGATACTCCCTTATTCCGTGCTCAGTAGTCGTAACACTATCGCAGTAGCCTGTCCCAATTACACTCCCTCTTATTGAAATTTTGTCTTTGATTGTGCTTCGACGACGATAGTTACAGAACTGTATTCAGTACAACCCATCAGTCTGTAACGCAGTTTTTAAAGAATTTAGACCGTTAGCAGAATGGTTAAAACTATTGTTATTTCTGCAACAAGTGCTTTATTTATTGTAGGAAGTAGCTAATTCCTTTATATGATGCAAGACGTGAAAGGAGGGTGAAAACGAAAGAATGACGAAAGATGAAGATCATTATTATTTTTGTTTTATTATTTCTTTCCTTGTTAAAGCACTCATCCCTTCTTTCCGATCTCCACATTTGAAGTAACTAAATGAAGTAGATTTAATAGACATTTGAGAAATTGTACTCTCGCTTCTAGCACTTGCATTGGTACAATTACATATCTGTTCCGTTCATTTTCTACATAGCAGTGTTCCGCTACCACTAAAAAATAAGTGACTTTATTACCGCTCTGCTGTTTGTACACAATACATACCTTTCAAATTACGGATGCTTCTGCAAATTTTAGGCGTCACAAAAACTAACGAATTGAATCAACATTATATCCGTTCATATTGATGACCCTTGTCATCAATGCTCACCTAATTGTCATGTCACTGCAAAACAACTATTCACTTAAGGCTTCTGTTATCTGTTACAATCAAGATGTCTGGTTTTTAGATTTCCTCAGTCCTTCGTGATACTGCTGACTGAGATCCATCATTCTACAATCATTATTTAGCAGCTGAAAACTGTAGGATATTTTCGAACATAAGACGTGGTGCAGCAGAGAAACCTGTCCATCACCACGTGATGATACATCTAGGATTAAGCAGCGACTTCTTGAATTTTACTTGTGGTATTTTAGCTTGTTCGACAGTTCCGTCTAAAAATGATCACTTGTTGCGGTTGTAGACAATTAAAATACAAAATTTCTTTGCGATCTGTTTTCAGTAACTTATATTTAACTTTCTCGTCATTTTACTTCCAGAAAACATTCAGTGCCTTGCTGAACTTCCCTCATTATCATTTCAAAGAACATGGAAGACATCATTCTTTAATGTCGGCTTTTAATCATCATTTTATTTCATACCTTTTTATTTTCTTTCAGGTGTACTTTCCACCGCTGCTTTTAAGAATGTAAGTCTGGTACGGTAATTCAAGTCAATATCTGAGTTTTAGAAACTTGTTGTTCCAGACGCATGATCATGAGTAAATTTTCAGTATGACTTGATGGGCTATGTGAAGCAGCTAGCGACACCTAGTAGACACCCCTCTTACCGCGAGGGGTGAGTGACACACAAAGGGCCCGCCAGGGTGCAGCAGCTGAAGGAAGGGTTGTAACGCAAGGGGTCCAACTGTGGCCGCCGGTTTTGAAATCAAGCTCGCATCTGTTTTATACATGTATTGCGAGTAGGCAGCATTTGATTCAAGCAGTGTGTGAGATAACATTGAGAAATTTGAAACGAATAATACTTGAAATTCTTAATGCCCAAGTTATGCACAGTAATTCTGAAGCAATACGCCATTTAGCAGCACTACTACGTATCAATTGCACTGCAAAACAGTTTAGTGTGAATAAACTTTCAAATGTCGTCGCTTTCTTGACGCAGGTGGAACATCCAAGCGAAAAGTATAGTCTCACAAATATATTCACTGTAGGTATTGGGTGCACGACGTTCAAATCACAAAATTGAAACATAAGTATGTCTCGTGAGGATCAATCAAGTACAATGAAATTACTGCGTAAGTGACGCAGTAAAACTGTAGGTATGAGCTTAAACGTCTCTTCTTGATCCTGTATCCTCTACCCTCTATCTCAACACCCGCACTCAGGGGATTGTTGTTTCATATTCGGTATGATGAGACTCCAAGAACCAGTTCGTTGTTACAGATGCGGGAAAACGGCAGGTAAGGACATCGAAAGAAGCAGGAATGGATCTTCTCTCAACTGCTTTTCAACATATCAGAAAGATTTGCTTTTCTAAATAGTCGCACTTTGATACTTCCTGGCAGAGCACTTGCCCGCGAAAGGCAAAGGTCCCGAGTTCGAGTCTCGGTCGGGCACACAGTTTTAATCTGCCAGGAAGTTTCGCATCAGCGCACACTCCGCTGCAGAGTGAAAATCTCATTCTGGAGTCGCACTTTGGTTTGTGTAATAACTACCGGTTGCAGTACCAAGTACCATCACAGGCTCTCAGTAGGTAGATGGTAATATTTGTTATCGAAATCAGTTTTAAATACTACGTTTTAAAAAGTACCCGGACACCCTGAAAAATGCACGTTATTCATATTAGGTGCACTGTGCTGCCACCTGCTGCCAGGTACTCCATATCAGCGACCCCAGTAGTCAGACATCGTGAGAGAGCAGAATGGGGCGCTCTGTGAAACTCACGGACTTCGAACATGGTCAGTTGATTGGGTGTCACTTGTGTCATACGTCTGTGCGCTGGATTTCCACACTCCTAAACATCCCTAGGTCCATTGTTTCTTAGTGGAAACGTGAAGGGACACGTACGGCACAAAAGCGTACTGGCCGACCTCTTCACTGACAGAGACCGCCGACAGTTGAAGAGGCTCGTAATGTGTAATAGACAAACATCTATCCAGACCATCACACAGAAATTCCAAATTTTATCAGGGGCCACTGCAAGTACTATGACAGTTAGGCGAGCTGAGAAAACTTGGATTTCGTGGTAGAGCGGCTGCTGTTTAGCCACACATCACGCCGGTAAATGAGAAACGACGCCTCGCTTGGTGTAAGGAGCGTAAACATTGGACGATTGAACAGTAGAAAAACGTTTTGTGGAGTGTCGAATCACGGTACACAATGTGGCGATCCGATGGCAGGGTGTGGGTATGGCGAATGCCCGGTGAACGTCATCTGCCAACGTGTGCAGTGCCAACAGTAAAATTTGGAGGCGGTGGTGTTATGGTGTGGTCTTGTTTTTCATGGAGGAGGCTTGCACCCCTTGCTGTTTTGCGTTGCACTATCACAGCATAGCCCTACATTCATGTTTTAAACACCTTCTCGCTTCCCATTGTTGAAGAGCAATTCGGAGATGGCGATTGCATCTTTCAACACGATCCAGCACATGTTCGTTCAAATGGTTCAAATGGCTCTGAGCACTATGGGACTCAACTGCTGTGGTCATCAGTCCCCTAGAACTTAGAACTACTTAAACCTAACTAACCTAAGGACAGCACACAACACCCAGCCATCACGAGGCAGAGAAAATCCCTGACCCCGCCGGGAATCGAACCCGGGAACCCGGGCGTGGGAAGCGAGAACGCTACCGCACGACCACGAGATGCGGGCGCACATGTTCGTAATGCACGGCCTGTGGCGGAGTGGCTACACGTCAATAACATCCCTGTAATGGACTGGCCTGCACAGAGTCCTGACCTGAATCCTATAGAACAGCTTTGGGGTGTTTTGGAAAGCCGACTTCGTGCCGACCTCACTGACCGACGTCGATACATCTCCTCCGTGCAGCACTCCGTGAAGAATGGTCTGCCATTCGCCAAGAAACTTTCCAGCACCTGATTGAACGTATGCCTGCGAGAGTGGAAGCTGTCATCAAGGCTAACGGAGGGCCAACACCATATTGAATTCCAGCATTACCGATGGAGGGCGCCACGAACTTGAAAGTCATTTTCAGCCAGATGTACGGATACTTTTGATCAAATAATATATATATATATATATATATATATATATATATATATATATATATATATATATATATATATATATATACTTACAAGTTCGTGGCACCCTCCATCGGTAATGCTGGAATTCAATAAAATATAAAATGTTGGCCGCTGTTCCAATTGACAATATCCGTTTTCGACATACGTATGGTAATAGCTTGAAAATCAGAGCTACGGGAAAACAATGAAGAAGGTTCCAAACCGATTTATTTTTCAAGTGGCATGGGCTCATCAGTTAGGAAAAACAAGACGAACTGCAGAATGCATTATCGCAAGATGAAATTCTAATACAAAAGTATGAGATGAAATCAGTAGAACAAAAAAAAAGTGAAGTTCACAATAAGTGGAAAACAAAATGTAATTATGCATTTTAAATGTGAAACTACGTTTATGTACTGTAAATAGGAAGTTGTATCACAGGGGATGGAAGACATACAACGGATATGAAAGTAGAATAGTGCAAACGAAAGAAGCACTTTTCCTAGAAAGAACGGAGCGTACATCCAATTGTGCCACCATGGATACTAAGAAACAATATCTAAGTAGGTGCGTGCGTACGGAACGTGTCCTCGTATGGGCGTTGAGGAAAGCGCAGAAGAAAAGAATACAGGATCTTGATAAGCGGTGTTGGAGGAGAAAGTTAAAGATACTGACGACAGACACTCCAAAACGTAGAAATAATGTGAAGAACGAAGGAATTACGCACGTTCTCAGACCAGTCACAGAGAAGGGAAGCAATGTGAGTCAGCATCTACTCCAGAATCAACGCCGGTGCACTATATTGTTCCATTAAGTGAGAAAGCAGAAAAGATAACGACGGGTATAATTCCATGTAGGCTTTCACGGCCGGCGTCTTTATCTGTAAACTCTTCCGGGCTAAGTTGCCGTGGTCGATCTGTAGAACTTCTTCTCCCTGACGTTTCGTTCTCAACTACGGAGAACATCTTCCGAGGTGAGTCGACGACTGGCTGCTAGGAGTTTTTTTTTTTTTTTTTCCTTTATTGTAATTTTCAGCACCTCATACAAGGCGGGCTGGCAGCAGCTTAATACGCCGCTCTTCAGCCGTATGGGGTACAATAATATGAGATAGGTGACACAGAAAATACAAAAAATGGCGGGCAAAGAAAGTAGTTACAAAAAAACATAAAAACTAGAAGCCGTTCACGTTGGACGAAAAAACACGAACGCTTGTTGACACGGCGCACAAAACACGGAGAGCTGCGACGGCACATGTGAACAGTGGAGTTGTAACTGCACGAAACACAAAACGAAGCACACACACTAGACACTGACGGCGATGATCTCCGGCGCGCGAATGTTCACCATGCGTGTGCGAGTCCGGGGACCTGCCAAGAGAGGAGGAGGAGGAAGGGGAGTGGGAGAGGGAGAGGAGAGAGCAGAGATGCCACGGGCAGGGGAGAAAGGGGGGGGGAGGAAGGGGGAGGGGAAGCCCGGGGGGGAAGAGTGGTGGAGGGAGGGGACGGGGGAAAAGGAAAGAGAAGGGGAGGGAAGCGAAGAGAAGGGAGGGAGGGAGGGTGCCTAAAGGAAAGGACACCGGAAGTGGGTGGTGGGGCAGGGTCAAAGTTGATAGGAGGGGTAGATGGAGGGGAGGAGGACATCATCAGGGAGGGGGAGCTGGCGGAAGCCACCTTGGGAGAGAGTAAGGAGGGTGGAGAGATGGAGACCGGGCGGGACGTGGGAATACAGGCGCGGCAGCGGGCGGGGATGGGAGAGGATTGGGGAGACGAGCGGGTGAGGAGGATCGAGTTTACGGGAGGTGTACAGGATACGTATCCTTTCAAGGAAAAGGAGGAGGTGGGGGAAGGGGATGAGATCATACAGGATCCGCGTGGGGGAGGGGAGACGGATGCGAGAGGCAAGGCGGAGAGCATGGCGTTCAAGGATTTGGAGGGATTTATAGAAGGTAGGGGGGGCGGAGATCCAGGCTGGATGGGCGTAACAAAGGATAGGGTGGATGAGGGATTTATAGGTGTGGAGGATTGTGGAGGGGTCCAGACCCCACGTGCGGCCGGAAAGGAGCTTGAGGAGACGGAGTCGGGAACGTGCCTTGGCTTGGATTGTCTGGAGATGGGGAGTCCAGGAGAGGCGACGGTCGAGGGTGACGCCAAGGTACTTAAGGGTGGGAGTGAGGGCGATAGGACGGCCATAGACGGTGAGATAGAAATCAAGGAGGCAGAAGGAAGGGGTGGTTTTGCCTACAATGATCGCCTGGGTTTTGGAGGGATTGACCTTGAGCAACCACTGGTTGCACCAAGCAGTGAACCGGTCAAGATGGGATTGGAGAAGGCGTTGGGAGCGTTGCAGGGTGGGAGCAAGGGCGAGGAAGGCGGTGTCATCGGCAAACTGGAGGAGGTGGACGGGGGGCGTCGGCGGCGGCATGTCCGCCGTGTACAAAAGGTACAGAAGGGGGGAGAGGACGGAGCCTTGGGGCACACCGGCGGAGGGGAAAAAGGTGTAGGAATCGGTGTTATGGATGGTGACATAGGAAGGACGGCGGGAGAGAAAGGAACCGATCAGACGGACGTAGTTAATGGGAAGGGCAAAGGTTTGGAGCTTGAAGAGGAGACCGGAATGCCAGACGCGGTCATAAGCGCGTTCGAGGTCAAGTGAGAGGAAGATGGCGGAGCGACGGGAATTAAGCTGTTCGGAAAGGAGATGAGTGAGGTGAAGGAGAAGATCGTCGGAAGAGAAAGCTGGCCGAAAGCCACACTGGGTGACGGGAAGGAGGCGGTGCTGGCGGAGATGCTGGTGGATGCGGCGGGTGAGGATAGATTCTAGGACCTTGCTGAAGACCGAGGTAAGGCTGATGGGACGGTAGGAGGAGACGGCGGACGGCGGTTTGCCAGGTTTAAGGAACATGAGGATACGGGAGGTTTTCCACAGGTTGGGGTAGTAACCGGTGGACAGGACTACATTGTAGAGCCTGGCCAGGGTGGAGAGGAAAGAGACAGGAGCTTCACGAAGGTGACGGTAGGTGGCACGATCGTGACCAGGAGCGGTGTTGCGTTTTGTGCGGAGTGTATCAATGAGATCCTGTGTAGTGATAGGGGCATTGAGTTCCGTGTGTGTAATGTTGTCCAAGTACTGGAAGCCAGGAACGAGGGGAGGGGAAGAGGTGTCAGTTCGATCGCGGATATCCGGGAAGAGGGAGTAATCGAACTGGGGATCATCGGGGACGGAAAATACATCGGAGAGGTAGGAGGCAAAGTGATTGGCCTTACTAAGGGAGTCAGGGAAAGGGTGATCATCATGGAGAAGAGGATAATAGGGGGAGGGTTTAGTTCCGGTAAGGCGACGGAAGGCCGACCAGAACTTGGACGAGTTGATTGGTAGGGTTGCATTTAAACGGGTGCATGTCTGTCGCCAGTCCCGGCGTTTCTTAGCCGCGAGCAAATGACGAACGTGTCGCTGGAGTTGCCGGTGGCGTCGTAGTGTGTCCGGGTCATGCGTGCGGAGGAAGGCACGGTAGAGACGACGGGATTCACGGAGGAGGAGAACGGCCTGTGGGGGTAAGGTAGGACGGTGGGGGTGGATGGCGACAGTAGGAACGTGGGCCTCCACGGCCTCAGACAAGGTCCGCTGGAGAAAGGAGGCGGCATGGGTGACATCGTCAGGGTGGTGGTACGTGAGAGGGTGGCTATCGACCTGGGTGGAAAGGGTATCCCGGTAGGCATTCCAGTCGGCTCGGGAATAGTCGTGGACATACTTAGGGGGAGGGTCAGTACGAGGGTCGGGGCGAGGGCGACGACCGTCGGAAACGGTGAGGAGGACAGGGAGATGGTCGCTACCAATAGGCTCCAGGACATCCACCGTTATGCGGCCAAGGAGGTTGGGGGAGGAGAGGATAACACCAGGAGTGGAGTTGGATTCAGGACGGGTATGCCGGGGGATGGGGACGAGGTCACCTTGAAGGGTGGAGAGGAACCGATGCCATCGCCGTAACTGGGCAGCGGAACGACTATGGATGTTGAGGTCGGCGGCGATCACGTAGGAGGAAAAGGTACGATCGACGTGGGAGAGGAAGTCGAAGGGAATAGGAGCGTTGGGGCGGACATAGATGGTGGCGCAGGTAACGGTAAGGCCGGGGAAGAAGAGACTAAGGATCAGGTGCTCGGTGGGGTCGGGAAGGAGAGGTTGGAGCCGAATGGGGATCTGGCGGTGGTGACCAATGGCAACTCCGCCACGCGCAATCGGGAGGGGAGTATCGGAGCGGTGGAGGAGGTAGGGCGAAGTGTGGACTGTGTGGTGGGGTTGCAGGAAGGTTTCATTGAGGAGGAAGGCATCCACGCGGTGGGTGGCAAGGGTGTGCAGGAACAGGTTTTTGTTGGCGGGAAGGGAGCGTATGTTGTTGAAAAGGATACGTTGCTGTCGCGCCATGACTGGGATTTAAACGAGGGTGTCAAGACGGGAGAAGGTGAAATGGGCCTGGTTGTTGGAGTAGGTGGCGTACATCTTGAGTTGGAAGATGGAACGGGCAGCAAGGGAGATCTGCTGGAGGGTGTGAGGGCGCTGAAAGGGATGAACATTCTGGAGGACGATGGTGAGGAACCTGATGATGTCCTCAGCGGTGGGTGGGGGACGAAGGGAATTGCCAGGAGGGGTGGGGGCGTCCAGAGGACGGACAGGTACGGTGAGTTCAGGAGTGGTTGGAGGGGGTCGGGCTTTACACTTTTGGGAGTAGGTGGGATGAGGGAGATTGCAGGTATTACAGGAGGGAGGGGATTGGAGGTTAGGGCACTGCCGGAGGAAGTGCGCCTGCCGACAATGCAGGCAGGTGGGGGCCTCGCGGCACTCAGCTGTGGGGTGCGCATTATAGCGCAGACACCTCTGGCAGCGCAGGGATTGAGGAGGGGAACGGGAAGGGTCGACCTTGTACCGCTGGTGGAAGAGGAGGGCACCCTCCTTCAGGAGACGGTCAATGGAGGGGGCGTCCTCAGAGAAAACCCCCATAAGGCGGGTGGGGCCGGCCGAGTTGAAAATGCGGCGGACCGCCCGCACCTCCAGCGTGGGATGGGCCTGGAGCTCTGCCAACACCTCCTCCTCCGTGATCGACGGACTGAGCCGCGTGATCACGGCGGTGAGGGTCGGCGGGCGACGCGGGGGTTGGGGTTGGCGGGTAGGAGATGGAGAAGGAGCAGGGGTAAGGGAGGCGTTGGGACCAAAACGGGTGATGGGGAGACGGGAGAGGATGTCAGTATGGAGGGTTGGGCTGGGGGAGGAGATGAGAACAGAATCTCGGCGAGGAGTGAGGAGGGAGATGGGGGCACCAGGACAATGCTGGCGAAGGAAGAGGGTGAGGTTCCGGGCTTCAAGGAGAGAGGGATCAGGACGGGAGAGGAGGTAGCGGTAGGAGGAAGGGGGAGAGGAGGAGGATGAGGGGGCAGGGACAGGCGGGGAGACTTCCATGGCATCATGGGTGGGGGAAGGAGGACGAGGCGCAGCCTTTTTGGAAGCAGAGGAAGCAGGGGTGCCACCGGGGCGCTTGACGGCGGTGGAGGAGGTGTGGGGGATGGGAACAACGGGAATGTGGCGGGGAGGGGCAGGTCCCGGGGCCGGAGTCGGCGCCGGAGATGGTGACGGTGACGGTGAAGGCGACGGCGACGATGACGATGACGGTGGCAGTGGCGGCGGTGATGGCGAAGGTGACGGGGAGAGCTGGGCGTGGGCAGTGGCCCGACGGGCCACCACCCGAGCTGGAGCTGCAGTGACAGGCTGGGGGAGTGGGGGGAAGGGATCAGAACGAGAGGAGCGGGAGGAAGAAGCTGGAGAGGGGGCGACAAAGATAGAGGGTGTAGGGAGATTGAGGAGAGGTGGAATGGAAGGAGGGGGGTGGGACTGGGCACACCAAGTTATAGTGGTGGAGGCGGCGGAAGGGGAGGTATAGACAATGGCGGTGGTGGTAGTAGTGACAGTGGTGGTGGGGGCGGACATGACGGGAGAGAGAAACAAGAACGAACAGAACGAAGAGGAGAGGACAGAAATTGGGGACAGACAAAGACGAAGACGGATGAAGACGAAGACGGCCGTAGACCAGGGTCAGGACAGCGGCACCGGATGGCGGCGGCGGGCACCGGACGACGGCGGCGGCGGCGGCGGCGGCGGCGACGGCGGCGAGCCCCGGCAGGCGGCGGCCAGGCGGGGGCGGCGAGCCCCGGCAGGCGGCGACGGCGGCGGCAGCTGCAAGGACCGGAAGGCGGCGACCAAGCGGCGGCGGCGGTGACGGCGGTGACGGCAAGCAGACGACACGGCAGGGATCTTCCACGTCGAAGGCGCACCCTGAGAGTAGCCCAGGCAGTGAAACTCTTCGATGAAGAAGAGAGGGAATCCAACCCTCGAATGATGATCCGCTGCTAGGAGCTGGGGCCGCCGCTTATATAGAGATCGTAGGGGGCGCCACCACACGTCACGTGGCGTCGATGTGCAGCTATCTCTGGCCATCGTCTGTTCTCTCGATTGCAGGCAATCGATTGTCACGTGATTGATGCAACGTCGACCGCCATATCTTATCCAATTTTAATCCTTCTTCTTTACGATTAAAATTGTATTGATGTTTGTGGATTTCAATTGCCTCTCTATACATACGTGTATAATAGTGCGACGTCCTCGCTAGCACGCTTGTTTCACCAAATTTTATGTCGTGATCTCCATCCTTAAAAACATGTTCCGCTACTGCCAATTTGTCGATATCTCCCAAGCGACAGTTTCTTTTGTGCTCCGTCAACCGTGTATTGATGCTTCTTTTTGTAGTTCCTATGTAAACCCTGCCGCAACTACACGGAATTTTATATACCCCTGGGGTGGCTAGGGGGTGACGAGCATCTTTTGTTGATCTTAGGCATTCACTAATTTTCTTAGTAGGTCTAAAAATGGTCTCTACCTGAAACTTGGCTAGTACTTTTCCAATGCGATCCATGATATTATGGATGAACGGAAGAAATACTTTTCCAGCTGATGGTTGTTGCTGTCTCCTATTTTTAGGCATTTTTCTATTTGGGTGAAGTGCTCGATTAATCTCGTTTTTCGTATAACCATTTTTCGCAAAGGCCATTTGTAAATGATTTAGTTCTTCTTGTAAGTAGCCTGGTTCACAAATATTATTGGCCCTATCCATTAGTGTTTTTATGACCCCCCTCTTTTGCCTAGGGTGGTGGTTTGAGTTCTTATGGAGGTAGCGATCAGTATGTGTACCTTTCCTGTAGACCTTATGGCCTAAGGTCCCATCCGCCCGTTTGATAACTGATACATCCAAGAAGTTAAGTTGTCCATTCTTCTCCTTCTCCATAGTAAATTTAATCTTTGGGTTGATGCTATTTAAGTGTACCAGAAAATCATTCAAGTCTTCTTCCTCATGATTCCATATTACAAAGGTATCATCCACATACCGATACCACTTCGAGGGGCTTTTTTTGGCCGACTGCAGTGCTTGATGTTCAAAATATTCCATGAATATTCATACCAACAACTGATGTAGTACGTCAATAGGAGTCAGTAAGTAGGGTGGAATGCTACAACGTTCTGGGTACAGGTATTGACGAAAACTTGAAGAAATATATTGCTGAGCTTCTCAAGCAATTACGTTCAGCTACTTTCCCTCTTCGTATAATTGATGATCTTGGAAACAAACGAATAACTTTAGTGACATATTTTGCATAATTCCACTCAATAATGTCTTGTAACGCAATTTTACTGGGTAACTCACCACTGGGAAAAAGAGTACTGATTGCACAAAAGCGAGTAAGAATAATATGTAGAGTTCACCCATGGAAGACTTGTAGGTACCGCTTTAAGGAGGTAGGCATTTTAACTGCACAATCACAATACTTTATATTGGCTAATGAAATTCGCCATAAATAGTACATTGCAATATGAGAAGAACAGTGAGGTCTTAGATGAAAAAATGATCCTTGTTGCCCATTATTAGTCAGTGGCTCAGAAAGGAGTTCAGTATGCAGCAACAAAAGTCTTTAAACATATGCCGAATAACATAAAACTTCTGACATGTAACAAAGCAAATTTTAGATCTAACCTAAAATCATTTCTCCTCGACAGCTCCATCTATTCCATAGACGAATTTCTGTTTCAAAACTGGTGGTTGTATTTTTTATTTTACTGCAGTTTTTTAAAAATCGTTGTTAAGCAATGTTACACGAATAGAACTAACAATGTGTTCATTGTTGTTAACACTAATCATGTATACCAATCCTGTACACTGACTCGTTCCACATCATTTCGATAAAAGAATCATTAAAATGATCTACGGAACATGTAACTAACTAACTCATTAACTAAAGGCTGTAGGAAAGGTAAAGGCATCAGAGAAACAGATCTGGCGTTGCGATTGATATTGGAAGCTAGATGTAAGAAAAATCAAGACTCATTCTTTGGATCTGTCGACAGTATAAAATGGTACAAGGTGCTCGAAAATCTGAGAAAGCTGTGAGTAAGCTATATAGAAAGCTTAACAGCAAAACTGGTGATAACGAAGTAGACGAAATTAAGGAATTCTGCTATCTTGGAAGCAAAATAACACATTACGAACGAAGCAAGGAGGACATAAAAAGCAGACTAGCACAGGCAAAGAGGGTATTCCCAACCAAGAGAAGGCTACAATTTTCAAACACAGGCCTTTATCCGAGGAAGAAATTTCTGAAAATGTAAGTTTGGAGCAAAGCATTGTATGGTAGCTGTAGGAAAACCGGCAAAGAAGTGAACCAAAGCACGTGAGATGAGGAACTATAGAGAGATGTCGAATCGTAGGTTGACTATAAGGAACGAAATGTTCCCCGCAGAATCGGCGAAGAAAGGAACGGTGGGTAACCACTAATAAGAAGAAGGGACCGGATGATAGACCATGCGTTAAGAGAGCAGAGAATAACGTGAATGTTACTAGACGGAGCAGTGGAAGGTAAAAGCTGTAGGGAAGAGACAGATTCCAAAAAATCTAACAACTCATTGAAGACCGCGGGTGCTAGTGCTACTGTACTGAGCAGAGGTTGGCAGAAACAATACAGCAGACATTCCCCTTACGTGCAGTATTTATATATCATTACGCAGAGATATTATGTTCTGACATAGTTGCTTCACGATACGACCGCCTTAGCGCTCCCAGACAGTCAACTTTCGTACTGCAAAGGGCGAGTAACAAAGAAATCTCTCACCAGAGCGCAAAACATCCCAGAAGGGCTGTTGAGTCTCGGCGTTCTGTAAACAACTTTAGCATGACATCGTTGGTCCCTGCATTCCATGTTATAAAATGTCACAACATATATTTTGTAGTCAAATAGTGCGTTACGAAATTATATGGTATGGTTGAACTAGAGACACGGGACAGCAACGGACTGCGTTGAAATCAATCAAACACGACCAATCATTTAATATCAAATCGGCCAAACGCGCTGTGGCGCAAAGATGTAAGGATAAATTGGGATGTAAGCTGACATAGCAACCAGAGCTTGGAAACCTGTAAAAATGCTAGTCACGTGCACTGGTGACATGTAGTCAAAAAAATGTTAGTTAACGATGGCCAATGAAGACGAATGCATTACTAAACAAGAAACGTAAGTAATCTGCATTATAAAATTTAAAAAACGATCATAAAATTAAGGATCATGGGAGTGCTTAAAATGCAAACAGAATTGGGTTGAAGAATATCTAACATTCGACTAAGTGACTCCGTAATCGTGATGGAGGGTATCCCAGTTTCGCTTGCCCGATCACCGTGTTCCCTGTGGAGAATATTTACTGGCATCCACAACATATCCCATACAAGCAAACCTTGCAATTCCGCTGTCATTTTCCTCTAGATGGTCACTATAGCCTCGATGGATTTGAGGAAGGCGTTATTCCGCGAGCTCCGTGAAACCTCATGTTTCTCCACGTACTTTACTAAATGCACTACGTGCTACATAAAGTACAATTTTAAAATACAGACCGATTCTGCTGTTTTTATCAGGCTCTCACCCTCACTATTGACTAACATTCTGGCTGGACACTAAAACTGAAACATACCTCCAGAATTAGTTTCTCGATGATAGGGACTGCAGTGAAATATATGTCTTCAAAGGACGTTGTAAGTAAGAGTCCAATATCACTGCTTAAAACATTTATTGATTACTGAGAGAACTGTTTCGGAAGACTTCCAATTGCAAGAACGTCTACGTTGTCCTGTCGTATTTACACTACTGGCCATTAAAACTGCTACACCATGAAGAAAAGCAGATGATAACCGGGTATTCATTGGACAAATATATTATACTACAACTGACATGTGATTACATTTTCACGCAATTTGGGTGCATAGATACTGAGAAGTCAGTACCCAGAACAACCACCTCTGGCCGTAATATCGTCCTGGTTACGCCTGGGCATTGAGTCAAACAGAGCTTGGATGGCGTGTACAGTTCGGCTGTCCATGTAGCTTCAACACGATACCACAGTTCATCAAGAGTAGTGACTGGCGTATTGTGACGAGTCAGTTGCTCAACCACCATTGACCAAACATTTTCAGTTGGTGAGAGATCTGGAGAATGTGCTGGCCAGGGCAGCAGTCGAACATTTTCTGTATCCAGAAAGGCCAGTACAGGACCTGCAACATGCGGTCGTGCATTATCCTGCTGAAATGTAGGGTTTCGCAGGGATCGAATGAAGGGTAGAGGCACGGGTCGTAACACATCTGAAATGTAACGTCCACTGTTCAAAGTGCCGTCAATGCGAACAAGAGGTGGCCGAGACGCGTAACCAATGGCACCCCATACCATCACGCCGGGTGATATGCCAGTATGGCGATGACGAATACACGCTGCCTATGTGCGTTCACCCCGATGTCACCAAACACGGATGCGACCATCATGATGCTGTAAACAGAACCTGGATTCATCCAAAGAATGACTTTTTGCCACTCGTGCACCCAGGTTCGTCGTTGAGTACACCATCGCGCGCGCTCCTGTCTGTGATGCAGCGTCAAGGGTAGCTTCAGCCATTGTCTCCGAACTGATAGTCCATGCTGTTGCAACCGTCGTCGAACTGTTCGTGCAGGTGGTTGTTGTCTTGCAAACGTCCCCATCTGTTGACTCAGGGATCGAGACGTAGCTCCAAAATCCGTTACAGCCATGCGGGTAAGATGCCTGTCATCTCGACTGCTAGTGATACGAGGCCGTTGGGATCCATCACGGCGTTCAGTATTACCTTCCTGATCCCACCGATTCCATATTCTGGTAACAGTAATTGGATCTCGACCAACGCGAGCAGCAAGGTCGCGGTACGATAAACCGCAGTCGCGATAGGCTACAATCCGACCTTTATCAAAGTCGAAAACGTGTTGGTACGCATTTCTCCTCCTTACACAACGTTTCACCAGACAACGCCGGTCAACTACTCTTTGTGTATGAGAAATCGGTTGGAAACTTTCCTCATGTCAGCACGTTGTAGGTGTCGCCACCGGCGCCAACCTTGTGTGAATGCTCTGAAAAGCTAATCATTTGCATATCACAGCATCTTCTTCCTGTCGGTTAAATTTCGCGTCTGTAGCACGTCATCTTCGTGTTGTAGCAATTTTAATGGCCAGTAGTGTATTACATGACACATATTACATTGGCGCGTTAGGTCGACAAAATCCCGAGCTGGTTAGAGAACTCTGCGCACAATGCTCCAAACGGTCTCAGTTGTGGAAAGATCTGACGATCTCGCTGTATAACGGCAGGTTTGGCAAGCACGAAGCGAAACAGTAGAAGCTCTCGCCGTGTACGGGAAGCAGCACGGACGTAGAATATCGTCAACGTACTGCTGTGTTGTAGCGGTAGACAATGAAGCCAATGAAATGGGTCCTGTTATGAAAAGAAATGGTACCCCAGAGCATCACTCATGTTTGTCGGGCCGTACGGCTGGCGAATCTGAGATTGGTATGCCTCCGCCATCCGGGGCGTATTCAGACGCGTCTCCGCTGGATATCATGGCTCAGTTCGGATCGGTACTCATCACTGAAGACAATTCCACTCCAGTCAATTAGATTCTAGGTCGAAGACATGTCTGGCGACGCCCCAGACAGCGGTAGAATAACGACCTGACTGTCGCCTGCCATACGGACCAACAACCAGGAGTGATGGTTTGGAATGCCATGTCTTTTCATAGCACGATCCCATTACGCCCCTTCACGGTAAGCCATCCTAGGATTATTTTTCATCAAGAGA
Source organism: Schistocerca americana (assembly GCF_021461395.2). Taxonomy (NCBI): domain Eukaryota; kingdom Metazoa; phylum Arthropoda; class Insecta; order Orthoptera; family Acrididae; genus Schistocerca; species Schistocerca americana. The sequence goes on along the minus strand of NC_060123.1, from coordinate 573,449,711 downwards.
ATTCCCGCTCGCACACGACGAGAGTTTCTTCCGCCAGTCCTAGTGCTTGCCAAACCCTATCTTGGCCAACAAGGTCGCCATATCTCTTCCCATTGCCTCGAGACGACTGAGTATTTGTGTTGTCCTCATCATTTCATCACCATTCATGAAAGTGGCGAGAATGGACTGAGCAAAGGTTGGGAATTTGTACGGGTGCTGATAACCGCGCAGTTGAGCGCCAAACAAACCGAACATCTTTACCATCAGATCTCTCCCCGGTTGAGAAAGTTTGGAGCGCTATGGGCAGGGCCTTCAAACCGCCCAGGAATTTTGACAACCAGATGCACCAGTTGGACACAATTTGACGCGACATCCCTCAGGAGGACATCAGGCAACTTTATCAGTCTATGACAAGTCAAATAACATCTTGTATAAGGACCATAGGTGGACCAACGCGTTATTCTCTTGCTCGATTTGTGAAGCTCTTTCTCTTGAATAAATCATCCAATTTTTGTGAAATTGTAATCAATTGTTTGACTGTACATGTACATCACATCTACCGATTTCAGCCCCACTCGAACAGCATTTGTCAGATGAACCACCGGATTTTAATTTATGCAGTAAGTATGAACAGTTACGATCCTGTACAATAATGTCGTCAGAATCTGTGAAAAGTAAAAGCACTACTACTTGTATTTCGGATCATGTTGCCACTGTCCTCCATCTCAGTAGCCAGACTAAAGAGTGAATATGTCTTACCGACGTTGTTACATTTGTGGGAAAATGAGATTTTAATGTTTTGGAGCACACATGTCTGGTATAATTTTATATTCACACAAGATTATGAAACTGTTATCGAAATGAGAGTAGGATCTTTACATTGTGTCTTGCCTGTTGCAGGTTTCCACTGACAGACAGATTGTTTGTGCTACGACGTTCTTAGTTTAGCTGGTAGTCCTGAATTCTGCTCCCGATTTAAACGTTTGTTCTCGTCCCCTGTCTCGAAGCTTCCGCAGCGTATGGCGAAGTCCCACTCGTGGCTGCCGCGAGGGTCGATGCACTCTTAGTGCTAGTTGCGCGCGAGGCAAATCACCCGGCATATTGCTCCATAGACTTCCTCGGAAACCTCCGTTGGCGGACCTAGTATATTTAGATGCACTGCAAAGTCTGTATGTATTATCGCGCGAGACTGGTTTAACGTAGTCACTTCTTCTATGCCACTAATCAAGGCTTCATAGCAGTCCGACTACTTCCAAAAGACTTTAAAGTGTGATCAAATAGTTCAAATGGCTCTGAGCATTATGGGCCTTAACATCTGAGGTCATTAGTCCCCTAAAACTTAGAACTACTTAAACCTAACTAACCTAAGGACATCACACACATCCATGCCCGAGGTAGGATTCGAGCTACGACCGTGCAGTAGCGCGGTTCCAGACTGAAGCACCTAGAACCGCTCGGCCACAGCTGCCGGCTCAAGTGTGATCACTTGATTGGAGAGCTGGCACAGTGAGCACTCAATACACACTATCCAACCGGTTCACAGCAACTCCTACATAAGCAAACCTGGAAAACTGTCTGAAGGAAGAAGGACTCACTCAAAACAACCACAAGTTTTCACTGTAACAAATGGAATTTATTGTCTTCTGCAAGACTTCGCCTAGTGCGCTTCACTGTTATTAAACACCGTCTCCCGTTAGCTGATGTTTCCGCGTTCTAATATGAGATCTCTGTCCATTTAGCAAATAAGATCCAAACATATGTCTTAGAAAATGTTTTGTCACAATTTTGTAGACGACGGGCTTCCATGTTCCAATATAATCTTTAACAGAATTGGGAGAATTTTAAAGAGGTTTAACATCAATATGTCCTTCTGCCCCTCAGACAAACACAGAATTTTGTGAAGAATGATTTCAGCACCTGTTTTCTCCCTCCTGCATTCTTCCCTCTTTTCCCGTCCCCGCTGTAACTTTTAGTTGCTTCCTGCGGTTCCAAAGAGCTTCATTCTAGTTCGCGTCATTTCACCTTTGTAATGAATATGATCACTCACATGCATCATTAACGGCACGATCATATCATAACAACATCAACATCATCATTCGTGATCACATTTTAACTGGTATATAATGTCATCTAAATTTAAGAAAAAAATATATAAACAATCTCCACAAACGTAAATTTTAAAGCAGAAATTTGTTCGTTTGTTTTATATTATTAAAATTTCTTAGAAACGTTCAGTGTAACAGTCTCAATTACACGACTTTTGATCACATTTAATTACCGTCTTCAGATGTAAAAATAAAATAAAACATTAATAAGCAACTATTTCAATGGACACTACAGACAAAAAAGCTTAACATTTAAAATTCTTAAAATTTTACCTGAATGCAACTGAAATATTCACTAGCGTTTTATTTTATTGTACATGGTGTTTATAAATGAATATCGGGCTTTTAACGCTTTATAATATTTATTATATTAAACTGACAGTTACAAATGATATGTCAAATGAAAGAGCAACTCAGACAGTTTTACCAAGAACCTTCTAAACGCCATGCGATTTTTTCCTTTGGGGCTTCATCAAGGATCATGTGTACGTGTCTCCGCTACCAGAAGACCTCACTGAATTAAGAAACCGGATTGAAGCAGCTGTTGCTGCAATCGTTGAAGACCCACTTATCAGTGTTTGGTAAGAACTCGGCTATAGGCTTGAAGTGTGCCGCGTGACACATGGTCCTCACATTGAACATTTGTAAGGTTCTTGGTAAAACTGTTTGAGTTACTCTTTCATTTGACATATCATTTTTAACTGAAAGTTTAATATAATAAGTATGATAAAGCGTTAAAAGCCCGATATTCATTTATAAACACCGTGTATTTTTGTATCTGAAGATGATCATTAGATCCGGTGACCTTGCTCGCCAAGGTGAGGTTTGACAAGCACGAAGACGAACAGAACGAACTGTCACCGTGTGCAAGCGGACATTATCTTGCTGAAATGTAAGCCCAGGATGGCTTGCCACGAAGGGCAACTAAACGAATGGTAGAAAATCGTCTGCGTATCGCTGTGCTGTAAGCGTGCCGCGGATGACAACCAAACAGGTGCTGCTATGAAAAGAAATGACATTCCAGACCACCACTTGTGGTCGTCGTCCCATATTACGGGCGACAATCAGGTTGGTATCCCACCGCTGTCCGGGTCATTTTGGGACACGTCTCTGCTGGTCAGCTGGGCTCAGTTCGAAGCTGGACTCATCATTGAAGACAGTTCTACTCCAGCCAGTGAGATTCCAGGTCGAAGCCGTGTCTCGAGACGCTCCGGACAGCGGTGCAATACCAAACTGAATGTCGCCCGCCATATGGCTCGACAACCAGGAGTAATGGTCTGGGGTCTCATTTCATTTCATAGGAGGATCCCTTTGGTTGTCATCCGCGGTCCCCTTACAGCGCAGCGGTACGTAGAAGATATTCTGCGTCCCTTTTTGTTGTCCTCGATGGCAAGCCATCCTGGGGTTACAGTTCAGCAATATAATGCACGCGCACACATGGTGAGTTTGTCGCTCGTCTTCGTACTTGACAAACTCCGCCTAGGCCATCAAGATCGCTGGGTCTTTCCCAAACTGAGAACATTTGGAGCATTATGGGTAGGGCTCTCGAACCAGCTCGGGGTTCAGACGATATAATGTGGCCAGTGGAAAGAATTTGGTACGATTTCCCTCTGGAGAACATCTATGAAACGTCCCCTTAGAAAAATTATAAATGACTGTGCTTAAAGTGACACACAATATTTTTAGCGCAACGCAATCTGACTTTCAAAAATCCCTACAAAAGAAAGGCCCTGACTAACAATAACCTATACCTTTCATGAATCACTTACCTCACAAAAATCTTCGTTACTCGAACTACTGCAATACAGCGAGCACCAATAGTGCCAGCTAAATAAAAGACTCTAACTATTGAAGGCACTAACTACTGATAGGCATAGTTAGCAAATGAAAAATTTTGATAGAGAACAAACACTGTATTTACCTTAATGGTGTTCAAAATTCATAATATGTATATCAGCTCATGACATCCAGTCTTACAAATTTACTCTCTCTGATGGACTCACGTCCAGATCGTCCGCTCTCAAAACTCTGCCATCTCTCTTCCCACATCCACCACTATCGGCGGCTCACCTCCAACTGCACAACGCTACGCGCTGTCAACAGCCAACTGCCCAACACTACAATAGCAAATTCCAACAATGCAAACCACCCACAGACTGCACACAGCACAGTCGGTGATTTTCATACAGAGCGCTAGGTGACGTTACCAACATAAAAACCTAAACAGCCTACTTACACATCCAACAACTCTCTCAGTGAATGCCAAGCCGATTAGCTACTTGCATAAAGGTCGGAGGTGGACCAGGTCGTTACTGACTTGCTCAATTTGCGAAGGTCTTTCTCTCGGATAAACCATGCAGGTTTTCTAAAACTGTCATCATTCGCTTCTCTATACATTTACGTCACATTTACTGTATTCGGTCCCATTCGGATAATTCCTTCGTGGTGCGTATGTTTTCTTGTTTTTCTTTTCTTTTTTCTGCCTTAGAGTGTGTATTATGTCAAAGTGATTTGAGGATCCGGCTGCAAATAGGAAAACGTACCACGAATGGAGGATGAGATCACTCGCTCGTTACGATTATCTGGAGAAATGTGGAAACGGAACTTAAAGTTCTTATATTTGAACTAGCCCTTCTTACCGTCCTTCTTGCCGATCAGAACCGCAATGTGCAAGCCGGAGGGCTTTCGTCTGTTTTATGGGTAGGCCTAAGCGCCGAAGAGAACGTCGCTTATTGCCGTATTTTATGAAGCTTAGCACATATGAGCAGCAGATGATGGCCAATTAAGCTAACGGGCTCAAGTTTAAGAAGAAACGGGGAACGAAGCGGCACCTGCCACACGGAGTCCCGAGGTGTGTCCTTGAGACATCACTGAGCTCACGAGTCCAATTACAGAAGGCGGCCGTTAGCTCCGGCCCAATTACTGCGCCTTCATATCTGCTGTGCTGTGCTGTGCGGGAGGTCACGCCAGTCAAGCGCTTCAGCAGCTGGACGCTAGACCTCACTGCCAGTCATCGATAGCGGTGCTGTCTGCTACCAGGATTCAGCTTATCAAATGTGGGAATTGGTAGTTAAACTACATACAAAGCATGCAACGTTTTTAATTTTAATTTTCGTTATTTGGTGTATAAGCAACCCCCTACAGCGATGAGTTAACATCCAACTGCGATCCCCCCCCTCCCCCCCCCCCCCCCCCAGTCACAGGTGGATGTTAACGTATCGGAAGAGTAAACTAAGTTCTGTAATTTTACTGACCTGCCTCCTTCATCCTGAGCACAGTGTGTAGACAAAGTGTGGAAGCACCAGAAAAACATTACCATGGCTGATACGGTGTATGGAAAACGTTGGCATTCAAAACATCTTCCAGTCGTCTCAGAATAGATAAACACGGGCCCTGCATGTTTTTCAAGGGAATCTTATACCACTATTTAAGTAACGATGATGGAGGTGGATATGGACGATGCACCCGTCTCTCCGAAGGAGACCATGAAGCCTCGAAAACTTTGAGGTCTGGCGACTATGGTGACCAGGGGAAATGCGACAGTTCATCCTCATGCTCACAAAACGAGTCCTGGACGATGTGAGCTGCGTGAACAGGAGTTCTGTCGTCTTGGAACACAGTATCACGAGGGGGTTAGATCTGAACAGCCAGAATGCTCACATGATCCTTGGCAGAATGCGACGATGCAGAATAACTATGGGACACAGAGGATACCTCGATACGACTAGCCAAATCATCCACCCACCGGGTTTTGTTACGGGACGTTATCACGGCCAGACTTTGGGAACAGCGTGAAACAAAACTCATCCGACCAAATGGCATTATTCGGTTGTTCCTTAGTCCAGGTTTGGCACGAGTTTTCCTGTTTCAGACATTTTCGTTACCGATGAGTGGTACTGGATTTCAAACTCTTCCTGCAATTCCCCGCAACTGAAGCCCCACTGGTGTTGTTTAGGTGTTGACAGGTTCAGTTCTGCAGTGACTTTTTCTCCTGTCGTCATCTTATTTTTTGTCAGAGTCCTCCTTAGTGACAGTCTGTCACCATCGCTTAGATGATGATGTTCTTCTACTTTCCCTGTATGCTATATACACCTTCGACACGGAACCGCTTGAAACACCAAGCACTTCGGCTACTTTGGTTGCAAAAGAATCCACCATACGAGCACCAACAATTTCCCCACGTTAGAATTGACTTAGTTCCAACATAATGCACTCACAACTGCACATAACGCTATTCTGACCACGATCGACACTTGCAACATATGGAGGACATTTGCGTCTGTTGTCTCATACAACAGGGCAGTCTGCAGGCTTGGCTATCATCTGCATGTATGTTCAAGCATTCTTTTACTGCATCGTTTCCATATTTTTGTCTAACCACTGCAGTTGTCCCTGCTTACAGAAGACGAGGCGTCGGATCTTGATCAGCTGCTGTTTGCTGAACTGCGATAACGCTACTTCTGACTCAGGTATTTAGGCAAAAGGAGACTAAGTGATATAGTCGAAATTTGAAAATGAACGCCATTTAGTTACTTAGTAGTTGAAATAACAATACCACGGTCGTTACAAAGTTGTGTGCTCACTTCAGTAGGTGGACTACAAATCCACAAGACAGATAATTCACACTTTTAATTAACATACTCTTAATACACAAATAAACAGTCGACGGAACTTTCCCAGTGAATAAGTGGCCTACTTGGTCGCAGACCCACAGCACGAAATAAATGTCGAATGGTTACCAGCATTCCGAATGAGGCTAGTATCGCGGTGCTATCCTGGTGTCACTGGATCTGGAGTCGACAGGGCTTACGGGACTACACATGCTGGGCACAGAAAAAGAGACATAACCAGGTTGGTTGGTTGGTCTCGCGGGAGGGGGCCAAACAGCATTGTCATCAGTCCCATAGGATTAGGGAAGGATAGGGAAGGAATTCTGGTGCTCTTTCAAAGGAACCATCCCGCCATTTGGCTGAAACGATCTAGCGAAATCACGGAAAACCGAAATCAGGATGGCTAGACGTGGGTTTGAACCGTTGTCCTCCCGAATGCGAGTCGAGTGTGCTAACCATTGCGCCACCTCGCTCGCCATAACCAGGTCTGATCAGCATAGGGAAATTCGGATGGATCATAAGATGCCTGAAAACCGCAGGTCCTAAATACACCGTTATTGAGCTGTAGCAGGAAACGGCAGCCATACAGTGATTGTTGGCGGTAAAAGTCAAGGCCTGAGAAGTACTATCGGAAGAATTTGTGCCGAAGCGACAATTATTTATAACGTGGCAGAAGATCTGCCAGTAATTTCTTTGAGGATGCCAACTTTGCAGAAATTTAGAGCTTTTACGTTAAAAAATATAATTTGGGAATACTAGAATGTCAACAAACTGATTCCTTTTGAACGATCTATTTTAGTACATTCTTGGTGGAATTAGGCTGCAGTCCAAGGCATATATGAGCGCCTATCGCTTTGTTTCCTAATGCTGGAGACATCCGTAGAGGCTGTGAAAGCGTAGTTAGATGATTTTAAGACCTAAAAACTCTCAGAAAGCCGATCTGTCCATTCGTAACTCTGCAACGTTCAGATCGCGACTTCATCCGTACGCTGCCAGAGATCGTGGAGTCGTGCTGACCAGTGTTATGGAGCTAGTACTGCAGAGGAATTGGCGCTAGCTCCTTTTTTTAGCAAATAATTTCCACAACGCTAATGTCAGACCTTTCTTTATGCGTTGAATTTGCTTCCGTGTTTTCTATTTGCTGTGGTTTCTTCGAATTTCCTAGCACTGTAATGACTGGATCTAGATTGAACTGCACTGGGGTGCAGAACTTAAGGACAAACGAAAGTGGCTTTCGCATGATGTGTCACTACCAAGTAAGATAGCTCGATGAAACTTGGATAATACATACACACTTCTGTTCAAAGACAACAATTACACAGAAGTCATCGCAATTAATGACTGTCCCCTGGACCTTAAAAAAAGCGGGACATGGTTGTTGACCGGATCCTAAAATCAACTTCACTCGATATTTCGGCGATCCAACTGGTCGCCATCTTCAGGAAAATGCTGCTTCTGCTGATGAGTCCCGCTGAGTACTGACGCCAGGTTGCAAATCTACGTCCTATATAGGCCACCGTTCAGTACACGGCGCATGCGCCGTTCATCACGGTTTCTGCCTTCCAAGACAGGGAGGTGGCGCCGCCCTTAGTGAAACACTGCTGGCAACGATATATCGCACTCAGGGCCGCACCGAAGAACGTTCAGTTTTGATGCGAGATAATACAGGATTCCACGTCTTGCTAAGGGGAAACACACTGTCTCTGTTGATTAAATTATCAGCCAACCTAATTTCAATCGCCTCTTTATAGACACTGTTCCAAAAACCTGAAATGTTGGCAACTACCACAGTTTCATCAAATTTCATACTGTGTCACTCATTTAAGCAGTGTTCCGCTACTGCCGATTTTTCCGGCTGTTGTAGCCTCGTAAGACGGCAATGTTCCACACACCTGTCATGCACTGTGCGAATCGAACGGCCAATGTAAGCTTTAAATCAAGACGCCGGGAAAGCCAACGTAATCACAGCGTGACATGGTTCTTAATAGGGTGTGTGATCACGACGGATAGCAATACGTGCTCTGCAAAGGGCTCCCGTGTTGCCGAAGAGGCTAGTAAGGAGTTGTTTTGCAGGGCGGGCAATCACAGCCAAACTTCGACATTTTTCCAAAGAAGATTCCGCACTGGCTGTATTAATGATTGTTATTAAATCTGCGACCGGTTTCGCACCACTTATCGGTGCATCCTCAGGCAATATACGCTATTTATAACATAATAGCGTTGAACGTTGCCCTGTAGCCACTCCACGTCTAATATACCGCTCATAATACCTCACCCCAACTAGACACAACTGGCAGGCCAGTCCATTCGCCGAAAATCCTCCCGTTCCAGCAGCTCCTCCACATGCACTGCTCGATGGGAAACGCATTGTAATCCATAAAAATGCAGCTAGGGCCTAACGCACCTCTGAAAAGACGCGCATGGGAAACGAGCACAGTGTCCCAGCAACACTGACCGATGAGTGTATCATATTCAGAGATTTGGAGGTCAATACGCGCAAGCAACATCCTGCTTCCCCATCTCAAAACATTCGGACCACCAATACGATCATGTTCGACAGTATTCCTAGTTGCCTTATGTGTTCCCCTTCTCACCAAAAGAGGGCATGTCCAGCATTAGTCGAATATTATCGTTTCAGTGCTCCAGGTGTTATGTTGTGGGGAGACATAATGTTGCATGGACTACTGTCCTCCAAATCTTTGAACACTATACAATCACCGATTAAAGTTATTGCGACACTTTACTCCTTCCCCACTTTCGCCTTGTCAGGGTTGCAGTCGGCCCTGACTGAATTTTTATGGATGAAACTACGCGACCACATCGAACAGTGAATGTGGAGGAGTTCTTGGAATGAGAGACTGTTAAGCGAATGAATTGGTGTGCTCGTACCTCAGACGTAACTGCCATCGAGCACGTTTAGGATGTGTTTTGGAGACATATTAAAGAAAGTCCACATGCACCATCCAGCAGTTGTCAACCGCATTGCTGGAGAAATGAAATTCCCTACCATTTACCAACCTTGTGGCCAGCATGGGAGCACGTATCATAAATGCACTGCTGACTGTGGTGATCTCACATCCAACTGAGAACCATGTCCCGCCTTTTGCAACATCCAGGGGAAGATCATAAATCGCGTTGACTTCAGTGAAGTATTGTCTTTGAAAGGAAGTGTCTCATTGCTTAAAAAAAATCTTCTTTCAGTTATTCTGTATTGTATTGAGCAATTCCTTCTATGTATAGTCCAAGTTTCATCGAACTACTTCGCAGTGACACCATGTAAAAGTTACTTTCGTACCTAAATTTTGTACACCAGTCTATATTGACAGATAATCGCACTGTACACTGAATAACACACGTCGACGCTACTTCGCGAACTTTGCCAGCTGTACGATGGCGTGCGTTCCCAACGCTCTGCGGTTCCTTTTAATAGTTCGACTTGCTGAGTTTCATTAAGTTGGGAAATCAACTAAATGTGCTGTTACAGCCTCTGAAGATGTTCTCAACATTAGGCATCGGCCATGAAAGCGTGCATTGTACGATCTTCAGTTCTGTTTCTGCGTCGCAGATTTTATCTCAACAAATTAAAGTAATTAAGGTACGTTTAGCATACTTGATTTAGTTGTCAAGCTTTACGTTGTAAATACCGCAGTAAAATCGTATTGAACGAGACCAGCTGTGGAAGAGAATTTGAATTTGCTCACCTTTAAGAACTGCATGTGAACGGAATATGAAAGCATGGCCCCCCGGCAATATGAATTAATAGAATCTTCTCGGGCTTCCAGCCGTGTCAGATGGTTCAAATCACACGAGCTTTCGACTGACCTCTCCTCGGCCATTGTCATGTGTTAAATGACAGCCGGGTCGCCGTGGCCTCGTAGTTACATAGCCACACTGCTGACCGTGACGTCACTGGTGCTCTCTTCCTCGCAAAATATGGTAATGTTTTCGACCCGTGTTCGTCGCGCCCACTTCAACCTCGCTATGGTAGAGCCCTCTCTGATTAAACTTTTGAACTGCACGAAGTTTTGAAGAAATCTTCCAATTAATACTCATTCTGTATTCATTCAAAATTTGTAGATAATTAACTGTGCTACATCCACTGCTAAATCTTACTTGTTCCTTAACTTGGTTAAAATCAAATGTTTTGATTTCCGTCTAACCTGTAATGCCTGTAGTCAGTTTCTTATACATTACGCAAGGGAGGCTACTGGGTTTTTGGATTTTAATTTTCGTGGAGATGTGTTCCTCTGCAGGTATGCAGAACGACACAACAATTGTCTCTCTGTTTTTACTTACTGTGCAGTCTGTCACATTTACTATTGTAATGTAATATCCATCCTAAGTGTTTTGTTGTTTTCACACTTCTGTCATTTACCGACAATTTTCTTGTAAATTTTTCTCCTGTACTTTCTCACAAATGGTTATGTATAATTCAGCATATTCCGTTTAATGCGGAATCGAGGTCAGATAAGATGAAAAACTTGTAATCTGTATGCGGGGGCACCATCATAATTTACTTCGCTTTGTCTGGCACTAAGCCGTGACATGAGTTATGATTTCTTCCACACCTGTCACAGAAGTTTTGCGGCTTAGTATGTATTTCATGTCACGCACTGTGCGAGCGACTGATTTCTTTAGCACACATTAAATTTATTGCTGCAGTTTCTCATAATTTGCACAGATGAAAAACTGATTTTTCGCTCCTTTAGGCAAGTAGACCGCGAGTGACATACTTATCAAATATTAAACCTGTCTGTGGTTGTATTAGCTGATGAACAAATTTTGTGTCAGTGCGGGGTTTTATGAGGCGAATTGTACAATATTTACATCAGTCTTCCATAATTCATTTTTGACTGGTAATGATAATTTCCATAGAAACAAATATGCGTAGCACCCAACAGCAACATAATAAAGGCTATGTAATATTATGCTGCACGAAAATACACACGCCAGTACAACGGTGGATTCTTTGGTTTGCTTCGGGAGGAAACTGAGTGAAACTGTAAAACATAAAATTTTAGTTCACATTATTACAAAATAGTTATTAAAATTTACTTAACATGGTTCTGAGTATTTACAACTGTCTCTGAGTATTAAAGTATCACTTGATGTAGAGAGATTTAGAGACTCGTCATTTGAATTATAACTGACATAAGGTTAGCATTAAAGTTCTGGATAAGACAGTTAATACACTGACTTCCTACCTAAGACGATGCTGTCGTCTTTATCGGTGACTCTGAACTAGGCCGAGCGTTCCTCTACTCAGCCGTAAGTACACCATCGATTGTGGTGTTGTAGCGAAGGTGTAGAAGGAGTAACTACGCCGACGTTTTTCATTCGTCGGTGCGTCATGCAGCGACTACATCCTTCTGCGGTTTCTTTGCGAAGTACGAACCTTGTCTTTGGTATCCCGTTCTCCGGACGACACCACATGTAGTTTTGAACGTAAAACGGCTATTTCAAAATGCTTACTACAATCAATGATCCAAAATGTAACAGATGATAAAGCAACATTAATTACAGTTTTAGTGTTTTATGTTTTACAATGCTCCTTTTAGCGACGTTGAAATAAATTAGAAATTGCTTGAAACCAGAATTTAATGGACAGCAAACTATTGCCTGTAACAGGGAGTTGTTAAAATACTAATACGCTACATTCCGACCGAAGCGTTAACTTGTAAGCCAGTTTCATGTCCACGAAAAGATCTTTTACTTTTCTATTTCATGTAATTGCACCTGGTAACGGCTGCTTACAGGGAAAAATCCTAGTAAGGAGCTACTAATGAACTTTCCTTGACTGCAGCTAGAAGTAGGATCTCAATATTTATACCAAAAAGTCTTGGCCTTATGGGAGCAGAACTTATTAAATGTACAATAAAATGCTACAAGGGAGGCATTGAATCGGGAGATGTGTATAATTTACGAGGATAGTTTCTATGTTTTTGAAGATGTTGGCTGTGGAAACGTAATTGGAAGGTTCAATTACGTTAATGGCACTCTACAACTAAAAAAAAGAAGAAGAAACTGAGAAGAGACACCCATTAATCTAGAAAATTTGCTACTTTTGCTTGATTGCAAGAAAGAAGATTCTAAAGAAAGAGAAAAATTACAAATGGCGAAAGGACAATACTGGTTAAGGTCGATCTCCTATTGGAAAGCGACTAGTAAAGTAAGACAGCAGAAATTAGTTTTTGAGAAAAGCAGGATACACAATAAGAGACAGGAAAGAGAAATGTAGCAGTACTGATATATTTGTAAAGATGAAACGCCCTCAAAGACTGTATTCAGTGGCACCAAGATGTAGTAGGTGCCTACTGAGGGGTTGTAATGATAATGATTCATTTCTGACGGTCATCGGCGACCAGATGGCGCCCAGGAAGCCGGTCTGTGCGCCCTCTATTTTGACTCTGCAGGCAGTAACTGTGCTGAGTTTAAACGAGAACAGTGATTTCAACATTCATTCTAGGGTACAACCATGCTCGTCGACTAACATGTACTCCTGCTGAATAGCTTCAGCCATTTCAGAGGGGTCGTATTGCGGGCCTGCGTGAAGCTGGATGGATTTATCGACGGACATCAGTATATCTTGGGTACGGTGTATCTGTGGTGTGTCGCTCTTTGAGTAGTGGTCTGTCGGACGTTCCCACAGGCGTAGACCAGGTTACGGACGTCTGCGTAGTACAAACGCACGTTCGATGTACGAGCAACGGGGCCGACCGAAAATCATCCGGAGATACATATTGCACCTCACCTACTGTGTCGTATGGGAACCCTCTGCTTGCAGCAGGTTTACAATCACGTCTGCCTCTGGCCAGTATACCCCTGACACCATGATACCGCCAAGCAAGGCTAATCAGCTGTGTTGAAAGCGTTGTTCGGAGAGAGGAAGGTGCTCTAATGTCTTCAGTGATGAGAGTAGGTCCTGTCTGTGTGAGTGATGGGCGTACACGTGTATGGCGTAGGTATGGTGAGTTGTCTATACCAGAGTGTATTCACCCACTACACGCAGGTTCCGTCCCAGGCTTCACGGTGTGGGAGGCCATCAATTACAACTCACGGTCACATCTGGTGCTTCTTCAGGGTACAGTAACCAGTGCCCACTTCATTGCAGAGTAGTTATCCCCATGCTATTGCTATTTCTCCGACAGGAATGTGCCGTACGTTTTCAGTAGAAGAATACACGTTCACACACTGCTCTTCGTGGTGTACAACAACGGCCCTGGTCAGCAAGTTCAGCGATCTCTCGCCAGTTCAACACGTATGGGAAATGATGAAGCGGCAGATTACTCGTTCTCCAGGGCCTGCAAGAACCATTGCCGAACTGGAACGAAAGGCACAAGATGCTTGGGACAGTCTCTTGCTGGATACTATTCGTCTTCTTTATGATAGTTTGCTTCCGAGAATACACGCCAGCATTGATGCCGAAGATGGGTACAATGTTTAGTGATATGACTGTTTCGCAACTGTGACATGTTGCATTTAGTCTGAATTTGTTACCATGTTCTTGTGGTCTTCAATGCGAAGACTGATTTGATGCAGCTCTCCACGCTACTCTATCCTGTGCAAGCCTCTTCATCTCCAAGTGCCTACTGCAACTTATATAGTTCTCAATCTCCTTACTGTATCGATCTATTAGTCTCCCTCTGCGATTTTTATCCTCCACACTTCCCTCCAGTACTAAAATGGTTATCCCTTGACGTCTCAGATTGTGTGTTCTACCAATCGATCCGTTCTTTTATTCAGGTTGTGCCTAAATTTTTTTTCCTTTTCAATTCTATTCAGTAGATCCTCATTAGTTACGTGATACACTCATCTAATATACATCATTCGTCTGTAGCACTACATTTAATAAGCTTCTGTTCACTTCTGGTCTACCTCGCGGAATGGCCAAACGGTTTGAGGCGCCATGTCAAGGATTGCGTGGCCCCTCCCGCCGGAGGTTCGAGTGCTCCCACGTCCTTGGGTGTCTCTGTGTTGTTCTTAGCATAAGTTAGTTTAAACTAGTTTAAGTAGTGTGTAAGTCTAGGGATCGATGTCCTCAGCACTTTGGTTCCTTAGCAATTCACACGCTTTTGAAACACACACTTCTCGTCTAAACTATTTATCGTCCATGTTTCACTTCCATGCCTGGCGACACTCGATACAAATACTTTCAAAAAAGACTTCCTGACACGTAAACCTATACTCGATGTTAATAAATTTCTCTACTTCAGAAACGCTTTTCTTGGCATTGCCAGTCCACATTTAATAGCCAAAAAAATGGCTCTGAGCACAATTTTTTTTCGCTACCCCTTTTTTTTCTCTATCCACTTTTTTTATCCATCTTTTTTTCCAGCAATCCAACTTTTATTAACCACTTTTATTTTCTTTTTATTTTTTATTTATTTTTTAATTTTTTATTTATTTATTTTTTTGTATTTTTAGGATGGTCAGGGCGTGGTACACGCCGCACTAGCAGTGAGGTCTGTTCACGGCACTGCCAGTGCGTCGAGGCCCAAACCCCTCCCACCCCTTTTTCATGTTCCCTGTTGGGTCATAGCACTAAGTGTGCAGAAATCTTAACACAATATTCCCATTCTCCGATGTAAGAAAGACAAAGAAACCTCTTCTCTGAGTAGAAACTGAACACTG
Organism: Schistocerca americana; assembly: GCF_021461395.2. Lineage (NCBI taxonomy): Eukaryota > Metazoa > Arthropoda > Insecta > Orthoptera > Acrididae > Schistocerca > Schistocerca americana. The sequence continues at coordinate 573,434,386 of NC_060123.1, read as the reverse complement.
ATAAAAAAACTTAACAATTCTTCTCGAATCACACAAATACTTTGGAAGTCGAACACGAGTAATTTTGAACAAAATGTTTTGCAAAAAAAAGTTCCGGAAGCAAGGTAATAGTAAATAATAATTAAGAAACCAAGTGACTTTTAATTTTCTTCTGTTCGTTCTCGTTCAAGGTGTTGTAGTGGTTCCACATATTTAACCAACACCCATTCTTTCAAAAATGATCTTCAGCATGTTGCCGTAGTGCTTCTTGTGGTTGCGATACGTGCTGATTTTTGCATATTCACACTTCATGTAAACGCGGAATTCTATCTCGTTGTCCGTCCCAAGTGTGTGGATGACATAACTAACGTATTTCCCCAGTAACCAGCTAATGGCGTTGGTTTTTAATTTCGGAAAGTATGTCATGCCTGGTCTCAGGAGGAGCGATGGCGTTATATATTCCGTAGAGGATCTGCTGAGAAAGGCGATTTGTTGCCTGATCCAATTACAGTTATGCACATTGCCACCACAGGTGAATCTGTGGCTGAGTGTATCCACCAGACTGCATTGTCCACAAAGGTGTGTCTGGTTTAAACCGATCCCATATAGTCTCTCGTTGTTGCTGATGACATTATTAACTGTTTTGTACCATGCGTAAATAGCGTCTGTAGATAGCCCGGCATAGTTGATGTTCCGCCAAACAGCTTTCCAGACACAATTTGGGAATTTCGTTTCAATTTTGTTTCTACCCTCATTTAACTTCCTTTCAAGTATGATGTCGCGCGCTGTGATACGTGTGTTGCTCCTGATTTCGTCACTAAGGTAACTTACTTCGAGGAAAAAGTTCCTCATATACTGCAGACGAGCATTAATCCTTCGCACATCAATCGGTGCTTGCAGGCTATGGGGTGTCACAGCCTCAAAGAGCTTTGCGGTTATACATTGTGGAAGTTCTCTGAGTATATGGAAAGTCCGTTTGAGGAACAGAGCAGACGCTTTATTGCGAATATCCACCAAACCGAGGCCCCCGTTTCTGACATCCAGTATAACGGTAGTCGCACCAACCCTGAATATGTCTCCTCGCCATAAATAATTGGTAACAGTGGACATGATCCCTTTCGCTAGTAGTTTAGGGACTGGAAATACATGCGCAGTGAAAAACGCTTTAGACAAAACGCAGGAGTTGATGAATCTGACTTTTTGCACCAGGTCCATAGTTCGATGGATGTTCTCCATTACAGCACCACGAACTTTCCTCCTAGTTTCCGTCCAGTTAAAAGCAGCCATCCGCATCGGACATGCCATTAAGGTTATTCCCAAAGTTTTATGTTTGTTGTCTTGTTTTGCCCATGCCAGTCGAAGGTGATCTAGGCCCCGTAGATTCAATATTTGACTTTTGTTTTAATTTTCTGTCGCTCCCGACGCTAGACAATACCTTTGGATTTCTCTTTACAGTGTAACTGTCTCCTCCTTATTCCTTATTACAACGCCCACGTCATCAGCATAAGATCGTATGACAGTTTTCTCACCACTCAATGTTATGCCTGTTAATCTTGCGTGGACAGTGCGGAGGAAGGGCTCTAAAGATAAGGAAAATATAAACATAGATAAAGGACTGCCCTGTGGAACCCCTCGCTTTATCTGTATGGGTTTAGATGTTTGGCCATTGATTGCTATTTTCGCATTTATACCTGTTGCGATATTCCTTAGCATGTTCACAATCTGGGGGTGGAAAGCCATTCTTGAGCCGGCCGCGGTGGTCTCGCTGTTCTAGGCGCTCAGTCCGGAACCGCGCGACTGCTACGGTCACAAGTTCGAATCCTGCCTCGGGCATGGATGTGTGTGATGTCCTTAGGTTAGTTAGGTTTAAGTAGTTCTAAGTTCTAGGGGACTGATGACCATAGCTGTTAAGTCCCATAGTGCTCAGAGCCATTTGAACCATTTGATCTTTTCTACATCTGCGCTAATCGTATTCATTCTGACCACTACCTCCGCAACTTCATCCCTGTGTTTATTTAGCGCCACTTCCTGCCGGGTGACTTGAGCTTCCACGCTGTCTAATGCCCCTTGTTTATCTGCAAGTAAGTCCTCCACTATCTCTTTGATTCGCTCATCTGGCAACACGTCCCTACGTTCTGTAATATCGCTCTCTATTGCACTTATTCGTCCCTCCAAATTATTGGCTTTTTCTTTCACGGCATCACATACTTGCTTCAACACATCCAGATTCTTCTCCCCCTCATCTAACCGATTATTAACTGCGGACAGACACTCATCGATAACTGTGTGTAGCTTCCTCATTGCCTCTTTATTTCCCTTATCCATTGCCTCCAATCTTTCTTTATTTGCTTCCAATCTTTCCTTAGTCTCCCTCTCTCTCTCCTTATGCTGACCAGGAGGAGATACAATCACTATTACAGTTTAAAGAGGCACAATTAGAAACAAATAGGAAACATAGGGAAGAACTAGCACAGTTGCAATCAGCGTGCAGAAGCAAAGGTGAAACACCACTAGGTAGATTGCAGAGGGAGAGTGAGATAAACTCAAAAAACGAAAATAGGCAGAAAGAGGAAGACGAACTCAGAGAGTTAGAAGAACGGTTGTGTCGGATAAAACAGGTGGCAAACACAACTGGGTATAGTCCAAGGTCGGAAAACATAAATGCAAAAGAAGAATGTAGGAGGCACTTGGTGTCGGTACAAACATACACTTGTTTTCCAGATCCTGATAATTACCAACATCCATGCCTGTGGCTGTCTCAATTTCAAGATTCATTACCTTCATCGTGGGGACCGCTCCTCAAAATGAAGTTTGTGTGTAACCATTTGAGGGACGAGGCTAGAGCGAAAACGCAGGAAGTTATTAAAGACTGTAGTAGCTACAGGATATTTTGTGACAAGTTTTTAAATGAATTCTGGTCGAAAAGTAAGCAGGACCAGGTTAAGCAAAGCATATTGATGATGCCAAATTGTAACGAAGGTGGTATAAGAGAACCAGTGGCGTGCTATCAGGAAATGCTTAGACGAAATAGGTATTTGGATGTGCCATGTGGACCTGGGGAGCTCATTAGGATCTGTATAACGAAGTTGGCAGTGAGATTGCGCAGAGATATAGTGATAGCAGGCAGAGGCTTAGACGATTCTTCGTCATTTCAGCACTTGTTACAGGAACTTGGTAATTAGAGCAACATCGTAAACGGAGATACGACTCATAGGTCGGACAGAGTCGAGGATAGGAACGGCAGAAACTATCAGAATGACAGGAGAGCATGGAATCCTGGCATTTCATTCTTGTCATAATGGATTGATGGATAGGAGAAGCTAATCCAACATATCAGCCCTTAGCATCTTGCCTTAAAACACATGCCGCTGGCACTGAAAATTGTCTACATAGCAAACGTACTCTACTGATATGTAGGAAGGCAAATACCAGACTTCTGATCATAGAATAAAACACCAGTAACGGCATCTGTTAGTCTGGTCTCTCAGAGCAAAATTTGCAAATTTTTATTTGGAACACTAAAGTAAAAGGACTGTTTCCTCAAAAACCATTTGCTAAAACTGTTATGTAATAATGCCAATGAGTCCAGTTTAATTAGTGCAATTTGACTATTGCAGGTACTTAACATGTAATGTAAAAAGTCAACATTGTGATCTGTATGGCATGGGGTACATTTATACTGTTGTTACAGGTAACATCAGTAATGTGATCGAAGTTTTTAAATTAGATGCCATCTGATTTATAGTATGTCATTGTCGTGGTGACAGCTATAATGAAGTGCTGTGTATGGTTGTTCGGAATCTGGTGTTAGGGAAAGAAGCCACTGGCACCAAAGTTTCTAACACATGTGCTGTCCCTTTCTCCCAACTTGTATATTCTCTGCACACATTTAATTTTCATGTAAGCTCAGATTCCTAACTAGCAAATTCTTTACTGTGTATAGTGGACCATTCAGAGTGAGCCGGATTGTCCATGAAAATGCTGTACTGATTGAGACGATCAAAGGAAAACAATCGTGTGGGCTTCATCACATTTCTAACATCAAATTATGGAAAAGTTAAGGATAGATCGAAAGTAGGCAAGTTATGGTAGATAGTCAGTGTATTTATTCGTGGTGTAACGTTGTGCGGGGTCAAATCGAACATAAGAATTTTCAGGCGGGATGTCAGGAAGTATGACGGAATAGACTAGTCGAATGAGTCATGACCAGGAGTCGACAGAGTGGTGTATGAACGTATTTTTTGTCATATGAATAAGGATCAAGCAGAAACGACGTGATGATTAATGAGTGGATAAAGATGGTAGATAAAGCGAGAAGCGACGTGATAAATAGTAGTTGATAAAGGTGATATTTAAGGAGAGAAGCGACGTAAAGCAGTGTGATTAATAAAGAGAGATTCGACATGATGAAACAGTGGTAAATAAAGGTGAGTAGAATTAATAATGTGGAGATGTCTTAGATGTATGTTGCAGAGAGGCCTGTGTATGCTGCAATCGAGATTGATGCGAATGACGAAGGAAGACCAGGAAATGATGGAGTGTTAGACGGACGGAGAGCCGAAATACGAATGAAGAGATGAGGACAACTGCACAACGTGAAGGGACATAAAGGGAGTATGAGATCCAGATGGTGAACGTTGTGGAATACTGACGTAAGATGTAATATAAGTGTAAATCTAATTCTTACCATAACATTTGCAACATGAAAAAAAAGTAATTTTTGTTGTTGTTGTTGAGGCCTGGTACCAGTACAACTAATCGAAACGGTACCAAGAATGTGTACAGTTATTTTGCAGGATGAATAATTTGTGTATTTTTTGTTCTTAGATGAAATGTCGCAATTCTAAGTTGATATTTAGCAGGATCAGTAATCGGTAAAGTGAATGCAGAGGTAAGCCGAGGGAGAGAGGTGCCAGAGTGAAAGGACGAATTCGGAGACTGGAATGCTATATCCGAAACAACTTCATGTGTTATGTGGTTGAGTATAAGGGAGCCAAGATATGGTATGTTGTCGTGAGTGTGGTGGCATTATGAGTACAAGGGAGCAAAGGTATGGTATGTTGTCGTGAGTGTGGTGGTGTTAAGGTTAGCTGACTTCTAGACCTATTCTGTTAGTGTACTAATGGATTGAATGAGAAGGAAAATGTGATGTCTGGTGAGTGAGAGTCATAGAGTAGTGTTATCAATGCGCACACTCCTGTAAAGGGGATGCTACTGATCCATAACTAAAACATTATTGTGCTTTATTGTTTGATTTGGATGAACCTCGATGGCAGGTCAGCATCTGACATCATGTGGATGGTACATACAGGTCCTAGAAATGCTGTTATATATAATAAAAAGGTAAAATATATAAAGAGATACTAATTTCAGTCTGTCAGAAGCACAAAGGTGCATTGTATGTTGTAGATTTAGAGTCATCAGTTTCTAAAATGTTTATTGTGTTAGGATGTTAAGGTAGTCTACTATTTGATATTGTAATTGTGAGCTGTATAGATTGTTTCTTATTCCTTTTTTGTTTTTGGGACACTTTCATGTTTTGTATGAGGGACGACAGGTACAATCAATAGCACAAGTGTGGGCCGTATATAGAAAATGGATAAATGTTGATGTTGTATGTGTAGAAAACTAGGGTGTATGATTTTACGTTTTTTGGAACAAAGATTCTTTTATTACCAATATATCTAATAGATCATACATGTAATCAATGAGTATTTAAATACTGTAAGAATATCCTTTTGTCTGTAATGTTGCGAGATGCACGGAAGGGTCTGACTGATTGGGTGTCGTAGCGCTGAGGGGCTACACAGAACGCGCCCATACCACGTAAGCCAAGCTGATGTCGGCATGGGAGAGGCGACAGAGCCGCGGCACTCCCCGCTCCACTGCCGGTCGGGGTACACTCCACGAGCCCGCTACAGTAGGTCAACGGCCTGGGGCGACACGCATGTACCATTGGCCATTCGTAAGTTCGGCCACCCTTACGACTGGGGAAAGTATCCCGCGGAGGCAACAGTGGGTAGTTTCTTCTGCTCAACGGCTCGCGCGTCGGCGCCACGGCAGAATGAACGACGTGTGGCGGAGTCCGGCAGGCAATTTTTACCAGCAACTATTAACTAGTACTGGATTGTGGAGCCTTGAAACAAGATGACTGCTCGTATGTCTCCATAAGGTGGAAAGTGAAGGACTGGTGTTCCCATATTGTGAGTAGTGGAAAAGATTTTGTCTTTACCAGACAGGACGATTGTTTTGTTTTGTCTTGACCACTGAACGGTGGGATTCATAAACTTTTTCCAGTGACTTGTTAAGTGTGCTTTGTGAATTGCATGTGGGACGCTTGGTATACTTAAAGAGGACAGTTGTCGTTTGGTGACTAATTATTGTATGAACGCAAGAAACTAAAGTGGGACACTGACATTTGCATTTGTAGTAGGAGACATTTCTTTAATTAGTGTGGGAATAAGTGCTGTTTGTTGGAACTTACGACTTTTAATTACACCATGAACTGAAAGGACAGAACCGTGGGTAATAGTAGTTGTAGGGCCATTTCTGGACGACCAGATTCGTGTGGATGGTACTCTGACAGTGACTATGGCATTTGTGTTTAATGTGTCCAAAATGCCAATTTGAGTGACTTAAAGACTTTCGTCCAGGTAACCATGGGAGAGCTTTGACACCGAGACAGTGTTTCTAGGGAACCTGTGAGCAACTTTTTTGACCCCAAGAAAATTACAGAATGAAATGATTCAGTGTGACTCACAAGATAGGGAATAATGTATTTGTACTTGTCATTGTGTAAATTTTTTTTATATGTTTCATTCCTGAAGGGACGGCAAGTGTAATTGTATTTCATTAACATTTGTGTTTAGAATAGTTAGTGTTTTTTTTGTTTGTTCTGGGTTACCAGTTCACGTAGCATGTCTATTAGAATATTTGGTACAATGATGCTTTAATTATTAGCCAGTGGCGTAATACTAATGTAGCAGCTCTTGTTGCATTGGTCAGTAAGGTTGTCACAGGGGACAAGAGTTTGCATTGCACAACAAATATCAGAATTAACTGATGCATTTTGATGTCATGGACAGTAATGATCTTGTTGGTGTGTTGACTGAAGCCACTTATTTTCATTATCACAGTGGTGATATTTCACATTAAAGTGTAACGAAGGCTAGTCGAAATGCAAGTTCTTGTCGTCTAAATGTGTAACAACAGAGAAATGAGCAGTAGAGTAAGATACGAGAGCTACTGGTGGATTCAAGCACTTATTGCTAACTATTTATTGCGTGTATTGACCAAAGTTGATGGACTGACTAGCTCAGCAGCAGGTATTTGTACTGGTGGACAAGGATAAGGTTAAACTCACAGTCGAGTAGTGGTGGCAATTGCTTAAATGATGATAGTTAATGAGGTATGACATGATGTCTTAGATGAACTATATTATGTAACCAGTATTTAACTTGTGGTATATATCATTGTTTTTCTTCTCAGTTTTATTTCTCTGTAGGTTTGATGTATACTTTAGAGTAATGGTATGGAGCCTGACATTCTACATGTAACTAGTGTACGCATTTTTTTTTCTCTTGTTGATTTTGTTTTGTATTTAGACATTGCCGTGTAAAAGATTATTACAACGCAATTTATGAACGTCAGATTACTTGTTCTGTGTTTGGACAGTGAGCCATTTAAAATATCATGAGTACAATTAGTATTTTTTTTATTTGTCATAGAATCAGTGAAGTTTGGATTACTCATAAAAATAACGAAGATCCCAGTAACTAAGCAAATTTTTATCTCAACGTTATTTTTTATTTGTGTGATGTAATGTTTTATTTGTCATGTGGATTGTTGTAAATTTGTATGTGTACGTTACTCTGGATTGTGGAGAGTACAATAATGCAACAACTGTGTCAATTTATTTGGTAAAGTAACAGCATTTGGTCGTTTATTTGAGGTCACCAGGGGCTAAGGTCTCCTCCTGGTTGCTTTGATGACTTGCTACGTTTCTTCTAATACAGCTATCTTAAAAAAATGTTCGGAACTACCCTCGCATTGCAAGGATAGTACCGTGCCATTTTTTTCTGCATGGGTAGCCAGTGGTGAAAGGGTACAGTACCGCCCGACATTGAAAATAGGTACCACATACTTCATTATTTTTGTCAGAACAACACTTTTTTTTGTAAAATAACTCAATTTCAATTAATACAGCGAAGCCGGATACCAGTGTGGGAAAGAATGACAATTTATTTATTTAATTGCTCACATGTGCACTCCCACAAAATAAATCCCTACATCCAGTTTGGTGAGATCTGTGAAATGAATGAATGTATGGTCATCTGCTAACTGCAGATAGTGAATGTGAATATATGATCATCTTTGAGACGATTCTTTGGCCACCTTTGGTGGGACCAAAGAGACGAAACTTACCTGAGCTTTGAGCGCCTGAAATGTGGCTGACCAATACGGTAGCAAGGTGCTCCCCCACTTCGGCAGAGGTGTGAGAGGACCTGAAGAATGGCCATGTTTCGGCACTCTGCCGCTGGATCTTGTGCTGTTAAGACCTGTCTTAGGTGTGCTCCGTAAAGACAAAAGAGTGGAGACATGGTATGCATGTGGAATATTTAAGAGTAATTTGAAATAATAATTTCTCTATTTCAGGAACTTTTGTGGGGTGAATTAAATGTCAGGCAGGTAATATTAATGGGATCATAGTAATCTTCGGAAGTGACCAACGGTCACAATGAAACCACGTGTAGCAATAAGTTGAAGTAATTCTGTGTGCTTAAGTTAAGCTGAATTACTAGCGTGTGTACTATAAGTTGAAATATTTAAGAAATAGCGTGTGCAGGACTTGAAATTAGAGACGAGTACTTCCACATGGTGAGTACTGTGTGAGTCTCAATCTGTGTATGAGACAAAGGATAAAGAGAAGTACTCGTCCATGGTATCAGTTGAGGACCCGTGTGTGTGATGAATATGTTCTTAATATTACTTTGCGTGATATGTTTCCGTGTGATGCTTGATTCAAACTATAATACTCTGAGAGAGAAGCAAGGTGAGTCAGCCGTCTATCCAGCAACGCCATTTGGCTTGCATTGCACAGGATGACGTGCATAAATCTCCAGAGTTTATAGTAGGAAAGTAGAATTACGAAGTGGGGCAGTGTCGTGTGAAACTGGGATAAATATTAATTGAAGTGGGGAAGCTGAAAGTGATAATGTTGTGACTATTCCCTGTGTTGTATTTCATGTTGTAGTGTGGTGTATGTCGTGTAATTTAAGTATGTGTGGCTTGCATGGGAGAGTAGCAAGGTAGTTTCAGAGGTAGTGGGTTATGCGTGTTCGTTTTGTACCGCTCGGTCTGGAGGAAAGTTTCGTGATGATGGTTGTGAGAGTCGAAGTGTGAGATATAGCAAAAGATCCACCATCCTATCCAGAAAGTGCACTGTAGCGTTAAATAATTACGAGACCATAAGGTAGAGAATCACCAATGTAAAGCCATGCCCACTGGGCGGAATTTCTCATGTGTTATTGTTGTAGGTTATAGAATTTGTGTGTTTAGGCTATTGAATTTATCGGAATAAATAAGATAGTGAAAACAAAAAGAGTGGTGGCCCTTTCCTTCGAATTGTATGTTGTCATGATATCCAGAATTTATAATGTGTGCGCCACTCATATTCAGTGCGATGGCCACGTGTTGATAAAAGCCGTTAAGTAAAAAAAAAAAAAAAAAAAAAAGAAAGAAAATGTGGTATAGCCAGTGCGTAGTGAACAGTCTGTAAATTACTGATAGTCAGTAGTGCGTTTCCGTTGCGTATTATTCATATACGAGGATAATTTGTAACTTAATTGTAAGTACGAGAGTTCATGTTACTCCATAAATAAGAATGAATCCACTCGCTTGGCAGACCACTCATCTTGCAGGCCTGACTGCTTGATGCCACAGTATGAGCAAGGCATGTGGATGCCTCTCACATGAAAAATACACTCCTGGAAATGGAAAAAAGAACACATTGACACCGGTGTGTCAGACCCACCATACTTGCTCCGGACACTGCGAGAGGGCTGTACAAGCAATGATCACACGCACGGCACAGCGGACACACCAGGAACCGCGGTGTTGGCCGTCGAATGGCGCTAGCTGCGCAGCATTTGTGCACCGCCGCCGTCAGTGTCAGCCAGTTTGCCGTGGCATACGGAGCTCCATCGCAGTCTTTAACACTGGTAGCATGCCGCGACAGCGTGGACGTGAACCGTATGTGCAGTTGACGGACTTTGAGCGAGGGCGTATAGTGGGCATGCGGGAGGCCGGGTGGACGTACCGCCGAATTGCTCAACACGTGGGGCGTGAGGTCTCCACAGTACATCGATGTTGTCGCCAGTGGTCGGCGGAAGGTGCACGTGCCCGTCGACCTGGCACCGGACCGCAGCGACGCACGGATGCACGCCAAGACCGTAGGATCCTAGGCAGTGCCGTAGGGGACCGCACCGCCACTTCCCAGCAAATTAGGGACACTGTTGCTCCGGGGGTATCGGCGAGGACCATTCGCAACCGTCTCCATGAAGCTGGGCTACGGTCCCGCACACCGTTAGGCCGTCTTCCGCTCACGCCCCAACATCGTGCAGCCCGCCTCCAGTGGTGTTGCGACAGGCGTGAATGGAGGGACGAATGGAGACGTGTCGTCTTCAGCGATGAGAGTCGCTTCTGCCTTGGTGCCAATGATGGTCGTATGCGTGTTTGGCGCCGTGCAGGTGAGCGCCACAATCAGGACTGCATACGACCGAGGCACACAGGGCCAACACCCGGCATCATGGTGTGGGGAGCGATCTCCTACACTGGCCGTACACCACTGGTGATCGTTGAGGGGACACTGAATAGTGCACAGTACATCCAAACCGTCATCGAACCCATCGTTCTACCATTCCTAGACCGGCAAGGGAACTTGCTGTTCCAACAGGACAATGCACGTCCGCATGTATCCCGTGCCACCCAACGTGCTCTAGAAGGTTTAAGTCAACTACCCTGGCCAGCAAGATCTCCGGATCTGTCCCCCATTGAGCATGTTTGGGACTGGATGAAGCGTCGTTTCACGCGGTCTGCACGTCCAGCACGAACGCTGGTCCAACTGAGGCGCCAGGTGGAAATGGCATGGCAAGCCGTTCCACAGGACTACATCCAGCATCTGTACGATCGTCTCCATGGGAGAATAGCAGCCTGCATTGCTGCGAAAGGTGGATATACACTGTACTAGTGCCGACATTGTGCATGCTCTGTTGCCTGTGTCTATGTGCCTGTGGTTCTGTCAGTGTGATCATGTGATGTATCTGACCCCAGGAATGTGTCAATAAAGTTTCCCCTTCCTGGGACAATGAATTCACGGTGTTCTTATTTCAATTTCCAGGAGTGTATTAACCAACACGTATTACCTTGCTGCTAATGAAGTTCTGCTTGAAAAGTGTACCTCTCTGATACAGCATCATAGGTAGCAGAGATGTCTTCTTCCTTTCACGAAGAATACAGTGCATTAAAAACTCACAGCTTATTTTTATTTCCATTGCTTTCCACTAACTCGACCACAAGAGGAATTTATATGAATTAATGAGACATGTATGTATTGTATACAGGGTGAAATGGTTCAAATGGCTCTGAGCACTATGGGACTCAACTGCTGAGGTCATTAGTCCCCTAGAACTTAGAACTAGTTAAACCTAACTAACCTAAGGACATCACAAACATCCATGCCCGAGGCAGGATTCGAACCTGCGACCGTAGCGGTCTTGCGGTTCCAGACTGCAGCGCCTTTAACCGCACGGCCACTTCGGCCGGCTATACAGGGTGAGTCACCTAACATTACCGCTGGATGTATTTCGTAAACCACATCAAATACTGACGAATCGATTCCATAGACCGAACGTGAGGAGAGGGACTAGTGAAATTGGTTAATACAAACCATAAAAAAAGCACGGAAGTATGTTTTTTAACACAAACCTACGTTTTTTTAAATGTAACCCCGTTAGTTTTGTTAGCACATCTGAACATATAAACAAATACGTAATCAGTGTCGTTTGTTGCATTGTAAAATGTTAATTACATCCGGAGATATTGTAACCTAAAGTTGACGCTTGAGTACCGCTCCTCCGCTGTTCGATCGTGTGTATCGGAGAGCACCGAATTACGTAGGGATCCAAAGGGAACGGTGATGGACCTTAGGTACAGAAGAGACTTGAACAGCACATTACGGCCACATGCTAACACCTTTTTATTGGCGTTTTTCACTGACGGACATGTACATTACCACGAGGGGTGAGGTACACGTTCGACGGGCGTTTCATAGGACGTGGAGGACGCATAAATTGGCCAGCCCGTTCTCCTGACCTTACACCTCTGGACTTCTTTCTGTGGGGTACGTTAAAGGAGAATGTGTACCGTGATGTGCCTACAACCCCAGAGGATATGAAACAACGTATTGTGGCAGCCTGCGACGACATTACACCAGATGTACTGCGGCGTGTACGACATTCATTACGCCAGAGATTGCAATTGTGTGCAGCAAATTAGGGCCACCACATTGAACATCTATTGGCCTGACATGTCAGGACACATTCTATTCCACTCCGTAATTGAAAACGGAAACCACGTGTGTACGTGTACCTCGCTCCTCATGGTAATGTACATGTGCGTCAGTGAAAAAGACCAATAAAAAGGTGTTAGCATGTGGACGTAATGGGCTGTTCAAGTCTCTTCTGTATCTAAGGTCCATCACCGTTCCCTTTGGATCCCTACGTAATTCTGTGCTCTCCGATACACACGATCGAGCAGCGGAGGAGTGGTACTCAAGCGTCAACTTTAGGTTACAATATCTCCGGATGTAATTAACATTTTACAAAGCAACAAACGACACTGATTACGTAGTTGTCTATATGTTCAGATGTGCTAACAAAACTAACGGGGTTCCATTTAAAAAAACGTAGGTTTGTGTTAAAAAACATACTTCCGTGCTTTTTTTATGGTTTGTATTAACCAATTACACTAGCCCCTCTCCTCACGTTCGGTCTGTGGAATCGATTCGTCAGTATTTGATGTGGTTTACGAAATATATCCAGCGGTAACGTTAGGTGACTCACCCTGTATATGGTTTTTGGGTAATCAAACGTCATACGTAAAATACCCACAAATGTCATACACTGATGAGCTAAAACTGTACGACCACTGACCACTACGAGACTAAATACCTCTTGGTGACTTTGCAGGCGGGCTGTACACTAAGGAAATGATAATCATACTAGTGAGGATACAGGCCGGGAACTGGGAAATCCACTGATATCGTTAACACTGACAAAGGGCACATTGTTATGGTCTGACGCCTGGGAACTAGCACCTCGGAAGCAGCGTAGCTAGTCGGCTGTTTACTTGCTACTCTCAGGAGAACCTGTGAAAAATGATTGAAGGACGGCGAAACCACGAGTAGGCGACGCCTCATCACAGAACGTGCAGGTCAGAGGCTTGCCAACACTCCAGAACAAAATAAGTGGCGATCTGTGGCAGACCTGCTGACAGGGTACAATGCGATTGCAGTGTCCGAGGGGTCAACGAGGACATGAGGACGAAATGGAAATCCCCTAAGGCCGAGCTACAGTTGAAGTTGATTTGAGATCCGAGAGAGTGAAACAGTTCTCTTGCATGTGTCCAACAAATTCACCATGCATTGCCTGGAGCCATGTAACGCTTGCAAAACTGGCTGCAAAAATAAAAGGCATTTTACGAAACAACAATGACTGTGGTGGACTCGATGATGAAGTCAGTATCGCAGTCGACGCTCGGCTGTGTTCAGCTTAAACATTTCAGTTGGCATAGGTTTCATCAATGATGCACTGGTTGAAATTGTTGAGATTCGTTGAAGGCATCGACATCAACTTCACGCAAATCAGCAACCACAATAAGTTATGTTCTGTTTCGATGGTCCGGAACATTCCAGCTAGTAATAAACCTCTCCACGGTTCTGAGCCGATTGGTGACGATTATGATGGAAAAGTGAACACGAAAATCCAGCAACTTCAGCTGCCGTTGACAATGAGTAGGGCGATACCTGCTTACAATTCGCTAGCCCTTGCTTCGCATTCGGGTGTGGTCTGATTGGGCAGTCGAATATTCGTTACTGGTCAAGTCTGATGTTGTGCACGTTTTGCCCTTTGGACTCTTTTCTCGTTTCTGATGATATTGTCGAAGCTCGACTGTTCTAAAGCTGCTCCTCACCAGAAGTTGTCGAAGAATATCCGCATGTGAGAGGCCTTCCACCATTTGACGCATTGAAGCACCTTAGAATGGAAGGTCATCGTAAAACTACGACTGATCTTCATGATAGTAGCGAGCATGAGGTCTACCGTTCCAAGATCTGAACAAGTTATCAGAATTACACTTCTCATCAAATTAGAAATTGTGGATTTCCTTCTTTCACGCTTAAAAAATAAAATAAATATCATATCACAGCATAAATTGAAAGTTCTCTGCTTTCTTTTGATCTATGTACTCTTAATAATAATAGAATACCAACAGATCTTTAAATATATTGTATTTCAGTGTTTCTGAACACACGTAGTTCAGAAACCACAAAAAGTTTGAAAAAAAGACAAATGTTTTGGAAATCATTTGTCTAAAAATAAGAACTAAAGCAGTTAGGGAAATATTTGATGTGCCTCAACCGTCTCAAACCGTGTACAGAAAATGCGACGCTGATAGAGAATTTAAAGGTCAATGTTAACTTAGAATTCTTTTAAAGAGTGTGTGGATTTTGTATTAAACCAGGGACCTAGAAACGACGGAAAGACTTCGTCCCACCATGGCCCTTAGTGGTTCACAGCCCCACAACAGGCCACAGCAGTCCACCTACCCCACCGCCGCCCCACGCCGAACCTAGGGTTATAGTGTGGTTCGGCCCCCAGTGGACCCCCCGGGAACGTTTAACGCTAGATGAGTGTGATCCCAAATGTTAGCGTGGTAGAGTAATGATGGTGTACACGTACGTGGAGACAGTTTTTGCGCAGCAATCGCCGACATAGTGTAACTGAGACGGAATAAGGGGAACCAGCCCGTATTCGGCGGGGTAGATGGAAAACCTCTTTAAAAACCATCCACAGGCTGGCCGGTGCACCAGACCTCGACACTAATCCGTCGGGCGGATTTGTGTCGGGGACCGGCACGCCTTCCCGCTCTGGAAGCAGTGCGTTAGACCGCGCAGCTAACCGGGCGGGCTTATTTTAAAGAGTACCAGAGGACATTTACGTGGTGAGTTATGTAGATTGTGCACTCTGCTGTTGTGTGGCCTTGATATATTTGTATCATCTACGTCCGTTGGCGTACGGAAGTTCCAACAATTTTTCAGTGTCAGAAATACTTCTATGTAGAGTGCTTCAAATATCAGAAAAGAGAGTATGTGTGACACAAGAAGTAAAGTCTCCCATGTAAGTGCTGTCATCATCACTCTTCTTACTTACTCACTTTTCCTGATAATACTTGGTTGCGACCACCATTCAAAGACGTGTCATGTGTTTCTCTAATCCACTGTATTTCTTACTTTTCGACATAATGATTTCACAAATCTTTTGACTGTTTTTTTTTTAGTTATTTTACGTCTCATTCGCTTTACTCTTCTAGGTTACAGTTATTTTACGTCTCATTCGCTTTACTCTTCTGGACATGATATGTCGTCGAGCCAGTCACCTATCTAGCAACATCGAAAATACACGCACACACACACACACACACACACACACACACACACACACATACACAAACAAATACCCACACCGCCACACACACCCATCCATTCACCCACCCAGCCACCCACCCGCTCACACACACACACACACACACACACATACACACACCCACACACACACACACACACACACACACACACACACACACACACACACACACACACACACGCACATACATTATTGTAGACTGTTGTTTGCATTGGCTACTTCCAAATACATGCAAAATGGGCTTTCATTTTTTTCTATCGAAAACTGTCCATAAATATTTTTATTCCAAACATACAGAAAGAAGACGACCTCAACAGGATTGATATTTCAAACTATAGTGGCCAGCATGACGATAGGGCTTCAAGGTCATCTCGCCGTCTTATAGCATTGCCAGTTTTTTATAGTGATAATTTCAAATGTTCGTAAAAAATTTTAAAAAATATTATTGGGAAACTCTATTTTTAGTCTAGAATATGATGGAGTACTTTCCAAAAGGAAATTCTCAGTATCTGCTAGGGAAAAACATGAAAACTAGCGTTACAAGAAATTTTGGAGGAAAAAATTTTTTTATTTGAACCTGTGGTAGTAACAGAATCACTAATGTAATTGGACTGGAAAAAAAAGAACATCCTCAAAGTTTACGGATGCATATGCTGCGTCTTTTATTTCGGAAACATAAAACTATTCTGAGATAAAAAGTTAAATATTATAATAGATGTGGAACTTCCGACTGCGTAGCGAAAAATGTAGTAGCTGATGAATTTTCCTTCTGCAGGACTGCGAAGAAACTTCCCACGAAAAAGTTGTTAAAAAAACTACAAAATTATTTTTGGTAACATTTCAGACATCGTTATTGTATCCTATCACGTACAGAGGTAAATTACTTCCGCGATATTCCGTGCGCAGCAGCGCGCGAGTCGTTGTAGGCCGTCGCCAAGAGTTTTGTTCGGACGGCTCGCTTTAATGTGACCGAGAATATTCCCTACTTCCCGAAAACATTTTTCTGGCTGCTAATACATATCCTTCGTCACTGCATACATCACTCAAAACGCCATATACGCTAAGCAAAAGTAATTGTGGTTATTTTGAAGTCAATATTTTCATTGAAGTTGATCAAAATATTTGTTCGATAGGTTTTGTGAAACCCAAGTTTTATCTAAATTTGCTGTAAGCCTTTTATCTTCAGCACGCAATACGAGCTTACTATATAAAAACCTCGTTCTTACTACTGCAGTGTCCCTGTCTTGTGTTACAAATTTCGTCCATCATTAAATATTCTGAATTAAAGACCAAGTGGGTGGAGAACACAGTGCATTGAAGTGACTGGCCAGAACAATCAATTTTATCACGGGCATTAGCCTCTATTTCTCTAGCCATCGGATACTATCCTCTGC
Organism: Schistocerca americana; assembly: GCF_021461395.2. NCBI lineage: Eukaryota > Metazoa > Arthropoda > Insecta > Orthoptera > Acrididae > Schistocerca > Schistocerca americana. Next base: position 573,417,252 of record NC_060123.1, on the reverse strand, counting down.
CACACTAAAGTAATAAAATTCTACGTTCTAGCTTTTCGTAAAAGTCGTCAAATGTCACACATTTTTATGCTCTTCTCGGAGAATCAGAATAGCTGCTGGGATTGTTCTGATGTTACTGCACTGTTTATATATACAATAAATACAGAAGCACCACAACGTTTTGTCATTCATGAACTGCATTACCCTTACTACCAAACAGCCATTAAATTCTTCTACGAAAGAAAGGGGTTAAATTTCGAATGTACAAGTAAACCGAATGCAGTAAGATTATACCTGGATGTTAAGACGTTCGATATAGGTTTTTAGGAAAAACTGTTGTTAATGCGGAACTGACAATCTTATTTTAATTGACAGTTACTATCGAGTAAATTAATCGCCACCACTTGTAATAAATTTATCAGACGTCTTCTGTAAGGGAGAAACATTCGCAGTATGTCCTCTACAACTGAAATGAATAGACAAACTTTTAAATCAAGTCACCTTTTTACATAGACGGTACTTACTTAAACTGAAGGATCTTCTGACTCCGTGTCTTCAGAATCACTGTCGCTTGTTTCAGCCAGGTGTATCATCACAGATTCCACTGTGGTGTCTCTTAAACCCTGGTTCAAGAAATCGGTTTCTTGCAATGCTTCTACGTGTTTTACGCACCTCTCCCAGTCCTGCTGAGTAACATTGTCAAGAGTTTCGTGTGTTAACTTCTCGACATCAGCAAGTTTGAAAATAGTATTTCTTTTCGCTACTTTTCGCTTTACTTGGGCCCATATCAATTCAGTGGAATTATACTGGCAATGATACGGTAGTAGACTTACCACTTGGTGTCCCATTTCGTTTGCCAGTTGATCTAATTCGTAAGTCTTTTTGGCACATACGATTTCTTCCTTAGACAGGAGTTGAGTTTTCGTCCATCGGCTGAAAATGAAACATTCTTCTCTTCTCCATAATACCTGCCTTGCGCCAATTTGAACGTGGCAGCTTTTCTATCTGAATGAAGTGGCAGCTGGCGTTATCCATCACGATAATTGACCCTTCTTCCAGTGCAGACAACAGTCGACTAAACCAATTCTTAAAAACTTCTCCATTCATTTCTGAATGGTAATCGGATTGGAGAGATTTTTCTACCACGAAAAACAAGTTTGGCCTCTGGTATGAAGCCTCTGGTTAATGAACCAGCGTGGGCGATGATTAATCGGCCACCTCTACCAGTATGCACTTCCAAACCGCCGTTTCCTTTGGAGTCGTGCCGTATACAGGGTGTTACAAAAGGTATGGCCAAACTTTCAGGAAACATTCCTCACACACAAAGAAAGAAAATATGTTATGTGGACATGTGTCCGGAAACGCTTACTTTCCATGTTAGAGCTCATTTTATTACTTCTCTTCAAATCACATTAATCATGGAATGGAAACACACAGCAACAGAGGATTGACACATTGTTGGATGAACCATTCGCAGAAGTGTACCCGTGGAGGCCAATCAGCTGCTGATAGTGCCTGCACACGCTGTACATGGTACGGAAACAACTGGTTCTCCCGTAGCACTCTCCATACAGTGACGTGGTCAACGTTACCTTGTACAGCAGCAACTTCTCTGACGCTGACATTAGGGTTATCGTCAACTGCACGAAGAATTGCCTCGTCCATTGCAGGTGTCCTCGTCGTTCTAGGTCTTCCCCAGTCGCGAGTCATAGGCTGGAATGTTCCGTGCTCCCTAAGACGCCGATCAATTGCTTCGAACGTCTTCCTGTCGGGACACCTTCGTTCTGGAAATCTGTCTCGATACAAACGTACCGCGCCACGGCTATTGCCCAGTGCTAATCCATACATCAAATGGGCATCTGCCAACTCCGCATTTGTAAACATTGCACTGACTGCAAAACCACGTTCGTGATGAACACTAACCTGTTGATGCTACGTACTGATGTGCTTGATGCTAGTACTGTAGAGCAATGAGTCACATGTCAACACAAGCACCGAAGTTAACATTACCTTCCTTCAATTGGGCCAACTGGCGGTGAATCGGGGACGTACAGTACATGCTGACGAAACTAAAATGAGCTCTAACATGGAAATTAAGCGTTTCCGGACACATGTCCACATAACATTTTTTCTTTATTTGTGTGTGAGGAATGTTTCCTGAAAGTTTGCCGTACCTTTTTGTAACATCCTGTATATTATTGGTGTGGTTCTGTGAAACCTCCAAGTTTCATCCAAGTGCACTTACAGGCCTGGTGTTTTCAGCACGCAAGAAGTGCATTGTACGCAAAAACTTCTCTCTTACTGCTGCAATGTCCCTGCGTTCCATTAAAAACTTACATCCGTCATTACACTTCTTGAATCGGAAACCAAGGGAGTGGGAAAGACGAACAGAAGATCTTACCCCGAGTTATAAATTTTTTAATGGAGGTCAGCCTGTACTTTTTTAGCCATTCGATACTCTCCTCTGTCGTAATACCCAAGTACAGTTCTACGCTCGAGCTCTTTGTTAAAATCGTCAAAGTCAGTTGATTTCCGTTTACTTTCACATCCCTTTCTTGCCAATGACACAGATTCGCTTGAGCCGTGTGCGGCTCGCGTTCTTGCCGTTCAGAACTCGGCGTCTTGTAATAGCGGTAGTGGCGTCTCGTTTCCCTCTTGTGTTAATGGCGCCACGGAGTTTGCTAGTATTGTCTGTCCGCAAGTGGCAGCAGCAGCGGTTATCGATAGCCAGTACTCTGGTACTATCTTTGGTGTGACCGCGCTTGTATTTCCGGGTCGTCGTCTGTGTCAGGAAGTGGAGCAGCGAGGAGGTCCGCAGTGCGAGGGCAGGCTGGGACCGCTGGCGGCGTGCAGACACTGTCGGATCGAGGGCTGTAGCTGACGACCGAACCCAGGATGTTCGAAGTTGAGTAAACGTTATGCAGTAGCGAAACCTTCACTGCTGGAAATCTCGCTGCTGTTGCTGCTTCCGGGGTGAGTGAGACCAAGTGGAGTCTGTCAGGTTGGCGGAAGCTATTAGTCGCCTTCTACTGCTTGATACTAGTTTGAATTTGATGTTATTGGTGAAGTGCAACCAGCGATGTCTTACTGCCTAGTGGCCGCTAACGCCCCAGTTACCTGCTCTGGAGGTTAGCGTAATTCGGGGCAGTGTAATTTTCCTCGACTTGCCAATGCTGTCTGTCATGGCATGTAATTTGATAACTTCCTTGACTGGGGTATGAATAATTATTTTCCTTGTCTATCGTGGCTATAGTGGTTCCTTCTGCCTTTTGGTGTGTTAAACGCTGGATTCTGGAGACACAGTGCTGTCTGTCACTTCGCCCTCGCCTGAATTACTCCATCGTTGTACTGGTTATGTGGCGTTAGGTGGATTTGGTAAGAGGGTTGATTGGCATTTAAACCGTCTCTAGTTTCAGTTGCCCTCCTTAGGTGAACACTACTCTTGGCTGCCAGTCTCACCGCTTGCACAGCTGTAGTGACCGTCCTCAGGTCGATCCGTGGAGCACTGTCTATGGATCACTCCGTCTTAACGAGCGAGGTGGCGCAGTGGTTAGACACTGGACTCGCATTCGGGAGGACGACGGTTCAATCCCGTGTCCGGCCATCCTGATTTAGGTTTTCCGTGATTTCCCTAAATCACTCCAGGCAAATGCCGGGATGGTTCCCATCCTTCCCTAATCCGATGAGACCGATGACCACGCTGTCTGGTCTCCTTCCCCAAAAACAACCAACCAACCACTCCGTCTTACTTGGTCAAGATGTGATAATTGTTTAAAATTTCATGTTTTAATGTGTAATTGTGTTCCTCACTTGTAATTCAAGCCTTCAGCCGTTAATTGTTTATAACATTATTTGTGGCCTTCAGCCGACAAATAGTTTTCAATTCTGTCTTAATAAGGCCTTCAGCCATCACAATACCTTGTTACAGTTTATTGAGATTGGTTAGGAAAGTTTTTAATATTTTTAACATGTAATTCCTTACCTTATTTGTAATTCAGGCCTTCAGCCGTTGAGTATTTCCGAAATTGCTTGTGGCCTTCAGCCGACAAACAATCTTGAATTCTTTCTTAGCAAGGACTTCAGCAATCAGTGTAGTAAATTCTTTTAAAATGATTGTTGAAAATTATTTCCTTAAGTAAAGTGTATGTGTTTACTGTAGCCAACGGTAGCTGATTACGGCCCCATCGTTGCCTTATCCTGCCTCTCCCTGACTACCAGGTCACATTGCTCATACGACATACAGTTGACTCGGAGACATCACACGCTCTAGCAGTAAGTTTATGAATTCGCACAAAATTTAAGTTATTCCTCGCTTCTTCACTGTCGGCCAGATCAGTAAAAATCAGAAAAAAACTTGAGTGCATTCGATATGATAATTTTCGATTGTTTACGAATGTCTTTCCGCCCTTTATGCACACCGACCGGAGGAGTACTGCAAGTAGCTCCTGCATTTTCAACATTTTTAAATGTTCTGATAATAAGTTGCCGTCTCTTTAAGTTAAGAATAGATTGTCAATGCAGCTAGCCGCTATCTCTGTGTATTGTCTTGTCTGTATAGACGTGTATCTGTTGCCTTTAAGATCCCTTCACCTTCACACATAAATCTATACAGTAAAGTAAGGCCCTCCTAGTTCTTGGCTGATCCGTGATAAGACAGGCGAAAAATTAGACTAATGGAGGATTATTAGTATTATCCCTATTTTCATTCGCTCTCTCTCTTTCTCTCCTTTATTTATATATAGTTTTTAATACAAGATTTCATTATAACAAGAATCAGCCAAATAGAATCTTTGGTGGAGTTCTTCGTCTTGGTAATCAGCGGCTGGCTTGCTGTAAGAGATCTTTACATTTATTATTACTATTTAACACTGCAGTCAGTCGGGAGAATCAATCGTTTGGACAATTTGTTCCTTTTACGAAAGATTGCGAATTCCAGATGTGTACGAAGCCTTTTTGGACGATTTAACACAGACTCAGTGATTTCACGCTCTCTTCGACACAACTGAAACTTCTCCACTAATTACAGGCCCAACGTGATCAACAAATGATTCAGAAAAAAACTCATTCGTTCATTCACACCAGAACAAAAAGGTTACAAACCTTATTTATGGAGGAAATCGTGTATTAAATCCATCTCCATTACATGTCCAGATCTCCGGTGATTCCACGCCTTAATTATTTTCCTTTTACAATCTCTTTCTCTTCAAAACAAACCGTTAGCGGCACAAATGTTAATTGGCTCGCTTTAGCGAGAAGAAAAGCAGCATATGTATCTCTCAGAAACTCGTCGATCCCCCAACCGATACTCCAGAAGCTGTCCCCGTTACCACTCTAACAACCATGGAGAATGCATATATGCATCTCTGTTATTTCAAAGAAAAAATGCATTAGTAAATACTTTGGCGTCTACGAGCTGTCGTCGCATATATTACGAGAAAATCAGATCAGATAACTTTTCCAGAGTGAATGAATGTGGATGGTTTGATTGAAAATGATTAATTGGTGCGTGGTAGAGGGTATTTGCTGTGGGGACATTACACATTGTTGTTCACCACCGAACACACGTCAAAGCACGTTTCTAATGACAGACACTGCGATCAGACGTGAACACTCGATATAGCACGGTAACAATGAGTTTCAGCTGCTCTGACCTACCGCAGCGCTAATGGTACCTACATGGCAACCAAGTCGAGAGGCAGGCGAATCACAACCCGCAGCCCGTGCTGGCGGTAGGAAGCGGCCGTGACCTTGAGGACTCTTAACTTTCGTGCCGGCTACTTTAGCAACTAAATGTACTGCAGTAACATCTGCAACCGTTTTCAAAGGCCAAAGAAAATATAAACGATCCTTAGCTTCAGCAGCGAAATTGGAGCACTACATCGAATCTTGTTATGAAGAGGTTGAACGCCTTTCGACATATTGTAGACAATACGTGCTGAAAATCATAACCTACTGAGAAAAAGGAAGATCCCGTTGGTTTGTACTGGACAAAAACGGAGAGGAAGTGTCTTGGAGTATATTTCTTCACGTAACGTAAATACTTCGTTTCTGGAGAGGCACTTCATATCATCCCTTCACATAATTATCTGCAGGCGTAAATAAGTACCTGGTACGCCTTCATCCCGAGCTTCCTCGCATTTATTTGAATATTTCTTTCCGCTGCTGACGGGGGTAATTTTTCACGCTCACGGAGAGGCTGGTAAGCGGCGTTTAGCACTGGAGGGCGCAGTGTTTAAGCGGGCCGGACAACCTGTTTTATGTTCTCGGCTGGGAGCGAGCATCCGTCTCCCGCTGCGGAGTGCGATGAATGGCCGTCGCTACCCCGCGGGCTCCTATAATTAATTGTACGCACTCGCGGCCGACACGCAAGCTGCCGGCTGCGGTTGCGGCGGGCGCGCTGCCTCTGCAAACACTCCCTACCCCTTCCCGGCCAAGCTCCGTGTTCCTGGCACCAAGTGGAAGAACGATGTACAAAACCCCAAATGCGATTCCTTTAAGATATGCAAAGTACGCAACCGTACTTCAATGAAACAAACGCGAGTTCTTGCCTGCGCAGGGAGAATCTAGTTTCACCCGAAAAAGACGTGTACTTGTCCAGCGCAATATTCGACTGCTGGACCGCTGTTGAGTTTCGTGGTGGCATTGAATTTTACGGAAGTTAGATGTGTGTGTGTGGTGGTGGTGGTGGTGGGGTGTTCTCTCGAAGCTTATTATTAGGAACTGAGTAGTAGGGATGGTGGTTATCGTTGAAGCAACCCTTTACTGTTATACCATTATATTCCACGCCAGTTTAACGTGACTGTTAGAACTGGTCAGAATAACCAGTTTCTGAAATTATCGATTTTTGGTATTTTTTTCCAATTACATCCCGTAGTCAACGTAGAAATCGAACAAAGATTGAACAGTTTTAACTCTTTCAGTTTTAAGATAAATAGAATTGAAATGTGAAGTTAAACAGGCAAATACACTTTAGCGCGAAAGAAACTGGTATATGCATGGGTATCCAATGTAAACAGGCAGGATACGGCGCTGCCGTCGGCAACGCCTATATAAGACAACAAGTGTCTGACGCACTTGTTAGATCGCTTACTGCTGCTACAGAGGCAGTTTATCGAGATTCTTTTGAACATGGTGTTATATCAGCGCACGAGCGATGGGACACAGCACCTCCGAGCTAGCGATGACGTGGGTCTTATCCAGTACGACAATTTCACGAGTGTACCGTGAATATCAGGAATCCGGTAGGTCACCAAATTTCCGGCGTCGATGCGGTCGGAAAAAGACCCTACAAGAAAGGGACCAACGACGACTGAAGAGAATCGTCCTACGTAACAGAAGTGCAATCCTTCCGCAAATTGCTGCAGAATACACTGCTAGGTCATAAACAAGTGTCAGCGTGAGAACCAGTCTAAGAAACATCAGTGATGTGGACTTTCGGAGCCAAAGGCCCACTCGTGTACCCTTGATGACTGCACGACTCAAGGCTTCGCGCCTCGTCTGGGCCCGTCAACACCGACACTGGACTGTTGACTGGAAACATGTTGCCTTGTCGGACTAGTCTCGTTTGAGATTGTATCGAGCGGATGGACGTGTACGAGTATGGAGACAACCTCATGAATCATTGGTCCCTGCATGTCAGTAGGGAGCTGTTCAAAATTGTGGCGTCTCTGTAATGGTATCGGACGTGTGCAGTTGGAGTGATGTGGGACTGCACACACCCCACACCATTATAGAGCCTCCACCAGCTTGAACATTCCCCTGCTGGCATGCAGTGTTCATGTATTCATGAGCCCATATCTATGATGTTTTGTTGAACTGTTCGCACGCTGACACTTGTTGATGTCCGATAATTGAAATCTGCAGCAATTTGCGGAAAGGTTGCACTTCTGTCAAGTTGAAGGATTCTCTTCAGTTGTCGTTGGTCCCGTTCCTGCAGGATGTGGGAGATGTTACCTCGGAGATAGTGTCATCCTTCGCTCGTGCGCCGACTATAACACCACACTCAAACTCACTTAAATCTTGATAACCTGCCATTGTAGAAGCAGTAACCGATCTGACAAGTGCGTCAGACTCTTGTTGCCTTATATAGACGTTTCCGACTTGTAAAAACAACTGTAAGAACCAAGGCCAAACAAATACCGGAAAGTGCCGGTGAGTCAGAACTAAAATGCTGGTATCGGTTTTAACTGGTCCGTTTTTCCCATCCCTACTCAGTAGTGGAGTGGCCTGCATTTGAAGGGCCACTGTTGTGTAGAAGTTGATGTGCGACGGGTGGTGGAGGTGATGGTGCTGGCCGTTGGTGGCTAGGAAAACCTAGATGTAAGGTAAAACGCTTTTAACCAACTTTTTATGCTACAACACTCGTAGAGCTGTGAAGCCGCGGAGAGGCCGCCTCGGTGAGCGGCGTGGAGACTTCGCTGATGACTGCGGAAGCCGGCTGCCGGCTATGACGTCCGCGCCCATCGGTGCTGACACCTGTACAGCCGTCTAAGCAATGCGTGTCGCAGTTTTCACAGTGTGACGTCTTACAGAAAGTGCCATTGACACGTGCGACTGCCGGAATCATCGTAGAGACTCTCAGGCACTGCAGCTCAGCGCTCGCCCCAGTGTTGGTGTGGGCTTCCGCACCGTCCTGTAAACAAAACCGCTGCCATACAAGGGAAAGTTCCGCTGCTACTGTAGAGAGCTTGCAAGCGGCTCACCTGACGCTCGGTACTAAGTCCCTTGGTGGTGAACTTACTAATGGGAGCTGATCTGGCGGAAATGGTGGCCCAGAACGGCGTCAGCTGTTTGTTCACTCATAACATAGTGGCTCTCGTCTTGTCTTCTGTGCTGTTAGACTGCTCATCTATCTGTTAAAATTAATAGGCATTTGTACTGGCTAATGACATGTTTCTAATGCCAACGCAGTGCTTTTAACCATGTACGAATAGACACCTCCACAACCATTTAGTAACAATCTAGCTCGTCCCACGGCTGCACTGCACTTCCGTTGTGTCTTCAGAATTTCGAAGTCCGGCATGGCCCAACCCGTGGTGGGTCAACAGGTCTGTTGATTAAGTCGATGTACCAATGCCTCACCGTTTGTCCGCTGTCCATGGCTTTCATCACAGCTGTAGCAGACCTGCTATGTCCAGTCTAGGGCCCAAACAATATCGGCGGCACTACAGTAATGGTGAGCTGAGGTCTCCTCTTTAATGATATGGTACCGTGATCTACAACTACATGGATGCTCTGCAAATTACACTTAAGTGCCTGACAGAGGGTTCATGGAACCGCCTTCACAATACTTCTCTATTAATCCACTGTCGAATCTGAACACCCACATCTTTCCGTGCTAGCTCAGTGTTCCTTTATTTTATTTTGATGATCGTTTCTCCCTACGTACGTCAGGCCAAAATAATATTTTCTCGTTCGAAGAAGAAAGTTGGTGGTTAAAGTATCGCGAGAAGACCCCACAGCAACGAGAAACGCCTTTGATTAACGTTGTCCACCCCAAATCCTGTATCATGTCCGCGACACTCTCTCCCCCATTTTCTCGATAGTGCAATACGTGCAGCCCTTCTTGGAACCTTCTCGATCTATTCAGTTAATCTTACCCACACCATGCAGCAGTACTCCAAAAGAGGACGGACAAGTGTAATGTAGGCAGTTTCTTTTATAGATCCGTTGAATCTTCTATGTGTTCTGTCAATGAAACGCAGTCTTTGGTTGGCATTTCCGACAACATTTTCTGTGTGTTCTTTCCAATTTAAGTTGTTTGTAACTGTAATTTTTAGATATATAATTAAATTTGTGTCGCTTAGACTTGATTGATTTATCATGCTACTCATGTGGATAACCTCCCCCTTTGGTTATCTGGTATCAACAGCCAATTTCGTACCATACAGATATCTTTTGTAAATCATTTTGCATTTGTTCTGATCTTCTGATGACTTTACTAGTAGGTAAACGACAGTGTCATCTGCAAACAATCTAAGACTGCTGCTCAGTTTTATCATCATTTAGTAGAGAAAAAGTCAAAATACCACCTGCGAAAACACATGGACAGTCAAGCAGCATGGGAAGCAATGCGTTACGTATTCACTTTATTTTTCTCCTTCGTCCCTGAAGTAATTTCAGAATTTTCAATCGCCTTGTAAACATTAGCGTTCGTTGATACAAAGTCAGCATCTAGGGATCGCTTTTGTAATAGCAGTCCCTCCACAGTGTAAAATGATATTGCGTCTGGTATATTTAGTGTATTGTGCCATGAATGGAAACAATGTGGCTGGTTGCTGTTTTTGGTGGTACTGTGGTAGACGTTACTAGGGGATTCCCCCTGTATCAGTCTGTCACCACAACCACCATTTCACACTCCAGCGATGAAATGGGTTACGTACCAGTGAATAAGTTATATATTCCGTTTTTTAATCAGACTGAAGTGTATACTTCGCAGCAAATTGCCTGGTTTCTTTTTTGTTCCAAAGCAATTAGAGGCGTTTCATTTTGACATCAGTTCAGAAGGAAAAACTTGTAGTTAATACATCGATAAATCATAAAGTCATAGGTTGTCGTATTCCAATTAACTTTACTGCGTCTGTTGATTCACTTCTGGTAGAATATCCATCCTATACGGGGCGTCAAAAAACAAAAATCTGGCTTTGAGGACAGGTTCCTTATACAGAAATAAATAAAAAATGTCAATTAAAAGTGGGTTCTGAAATGCACGTCTTAAGACCTATGAGCACTTGTTCATCTTCACCAATGTCAGACACATGTCTTCTACTGAACAAATGCTCATCTCTCTTAAGACGTGCATTTCAGAACCCACTTTCACTAAAATATTTCTTCCTTGTTTTGGTCCATACTACCTCCTTCCAAAATATGAAAAGCAAAGAGTTTGCGATAGAAGAAATGTACTTCATAATATAGATGCTGAACAAGTGCTCGTAAGTCTTAAGGGTACCCGCTTTAGTGTCATTGTTTACTAGACTCTGGTGTAAGGAACCTGTCCGTAAAATTTGTCGGTATTTTTTTGGGACTCTCGATAAATCTTCCAGTTATATTTACAGAATATTACATGCTCTCCACACCTAAGTAATGAAATGGCGTATTAGTAAATGTGCTCCAGAAATAGTGCATATAGAACCCAAAACGTACGCAATTGCTTTTCCAAAAATACAAAACTAGGCGAAGTATATACTTCGGGCTGATAAAAAAAAGAGGTTATTGCACAGCTCGAGTACTTCGTCTGTACTTGCTAGTGAATATATAAAAATACGTATATTAGCACGCCTTTTCTAACATTGATCATCACATTATCTCCGGAATTTCTGTAGTTAGTGAGTATGTGATTCAGACGACCATTCTTGCTGTTTGTTTCCTGACATGGTTACAAAATCGAATAAACTCACTCCTGAGAAAGAGCGTTCTAAGATGTATACAGGGTAGTCCAAACATCTCACGAAATAAGCATCAAACGCAAAAACTACAGAGAAAGAAACTCGTCTAGCTTGAAGGGGCAAACCAGATAGCGCTATGGTTGGCCCGCTAGGTGGCGCTGCCATAGGTCAAACGGATATCAACTGCGTTTTTTAAGATAGGAAACCCAATTTTTATTACATATTCGCGTAGTATGTAAAGAAATACGAATGTGATCAAAATGCACAAAGGGCGTGTGCTATGTATGCTGCTCGGTATCCTGTACGACAACATCCAAGTGTCCGGACCGTTCGCCGGATAGCTACGTTATTTAAGGAAACAGGAAGTGTTCAGCCACATGTGAAACGTCAACCACGACCTGCAAAAAATGATGATGCCCAAGTAGGTGTTTTAGCTACTGTCGCGGCTAATCCGCACACCAGTAGCAGTCAAATTGCGCGAGAATCGGGAATCTCAAAAACGTCGGTGTTGAGAATGCTACATCAACATCCATTGCTCCCGTAGTATATTTCTATGCACCAGGAATTGCATGGCGACGCGTTTGAACGTCGTGTACAGTTCTGCCACTGGGCAGATTTTTTATGCGCGTTCTATTTAACGACGAAGCGTCATTCACCAACAGCGATAACGTAAACCGGCATAAAATGCGCTATTGGACAGCGGAAAATCCACGATGGCTGCGACAAGTGGAACATCAGCGACCTTGGCTGGTTAATGTATGGTGCGGCATTATGGGAGGAAGGATAATTGGTCCCCATTTTATCGATGGCAGTCTAAATGGTGCAATGTATGCTGTTTTGCTACGTAATGTTCTACCGATGTTACCACAAGATGTTTCACTGCATGACAGAATGGCAATGTACTTCCAACATGATGGATGTCCGGCACATAGCTCGCGTGCGGTTGAAGCGGTATTGAATAGCATATTTCATGAGAGGTAGATTGGTCGTCGAAACACGCTGTAACAGCATGCGTTCTCAGAAATAATAAGTTCACAAAGGTACTTTTATTACATTGGAACAACCGAAATAAAATGATCAAACGTACCTACGTTCTGTATTTTAATTTAAAAAACCTACCCGTTACCAACTGTTCGTCTAAAATTGTGAGCCATGCGTTTGTGACTATAACAACGCCATCTATCACAAAGTGAAAAAGTGGTCCAACTAAAACATTCGTATTTCTTTACCTACTACAAATGTTCAAATGTGTGTAAAATCTTGTGGGACCCAACTGCTAAGGTCATCAGTCTCTAAGCTTACACACTACTTAACCGAAATTATCCTAAGGACAAATACACACACACACACACACATGCCCGAGGGAGGACTCGAACCTCCGCCGGGACCAGCAGCACAGTCCATGACTGCAGCGCCTTAGACCGCTCGGCTAAACCCGCGCGGCTACGAACTACACGAATATCTAATAAAAAATGTGGGTTCCCATTTTTTAAAAAACGCGGTTGATATCCGTTTGACCTATGGCAGCGTCATCTAGCGGGCCAACCATAGCACCATCTGGTTTCCCCCTTCAAGCTAGACAAGTTTCGTTCTTCATAGTTTTTTCGTTTGACGCTTATTTCGTGAGATATTTGGCCTTGTCACGATCAATGGACCACCCTGTGTAATATCGAATATTACAGCACATCACTTATCAACCTACCCAGCGATCAAAGGTTCTGCAGGTCACGTGCTGCTACTATAAACTGCCTCCATTCCTTTCTGTTTTGTGTTCGGTTCTTCCACGTGTCCTAAGACTGACAGCTCTTCCGCCATATCGTCCATCTAGCGTTGCCTTGGTTATCCTGTGTGGCGTCTAGTGTTTGATTTCGCCTCAGATGCCTTCTTCACGTGTCTTTCTTCTCACGTACGTGCTGTATGGCCCACCCATTCGGTTTTCTCCTATTCAGTTTCTGTAGGTTGCTGCTTCAAGAGGCAGATTTCGTCGTTCTTCCTCCTCCTCCATTCTCCTTTACCTAAGGTCCGTCCCCATATCTTCCTCATTACTCTTCTTTTCCTTTGCTCTTTTTGTCGTGCTCCAGCTTGATGAAGCATACATAACTGGTGGGCATATCGTTGTGTTCTGTATTATCAACTTAATGTTGGCTGATACTGGTTTTGAGCTGAGCGTCCCCCTAAGAGACTGCAGGCATTTCATTCCAACTGATATTTTTCCTGAATGAGATTTTCACTCTGCAGCGGAGTGTGCGCTGATATGAAACTTCCTGGCAGATTAAAACTGTGTGCCGGACCGAGACTCGTACTCGGGACCTTTGCCCGCGAAAGGCAAAGGTCTCCGCAATATTCTTTCAGGAGTGCTAGTTCTGCAAGGTTCGCAGGAGAGCTTCTGTAAAGGTTGGAAGGTAGGAGACGAGGTACTGCCAGAAGTAAAGCTGTGATGACGGGGCCTGAGTCGTGCTTGGGTAGGTCAGCCGGTAGAGCACTTGCCCGCGTAAGGCAAAGGTCCCGAGTTCGAGTCTCGGTCCAGCACACAGTTTTAATCTGCCAGGAAGTTTGATATTTTTCCTTGATGTCCATTTCTATGTAGTTGTTACTGGTAAACGAAGATCCCAAGTATCTGAACTAGTGAACTTTCTGGAACATATTAAATTAGTAACAAAGTCCCATAATATTTTTACATACACGAAGGCGCGTAAAGAAATTTGGTAACATATCTATCCACTGCTCTACAGTGAACTAACATAATTTGTGACAGTGTATTTATTTCATCTTAACATCTCATGAAATGTTTTACTGTTGATATGTTATTAACTGACATTTAATTATAATAAATCGTATCAAGAGTGACGCGTTTGCGAAAAATCTTCAATGCATGATTGCCTTGAAATTGCGTACTGTCATTACCCGCAAGTTATAATATGAAAACAATGAAATACGTAAATAAAATCGGCGGAATGAAATATGGCGTCTCCAAAGTTCTTCACATGCCGATTGGTATGGAGTTTAGCGGTCACATCGAGTCTTGCGAATGACATGTCATTTTGACGTCATTTTTCACTATACTCCCGGTGACACTAACTTCTTCCCTCAGAATCCATATTACGAGTCGTGTTAAAATATCCTTGATATTTATGTATGTGCGTTATGTCAATTATCTGCAACGCCAGACTGTAGTCGCAGGGGTTGAGTAGTGCAACTAATAATATTCTAACAGAAAAAACCTCTCACACGTTTACAACCTTGGGCAAATGTTTGGCTGGCCTAGGTGTGTAATCGACTACCATAACGTCTCGGCGTCGCAGACTAACTATCGTTGGTTCCATATGTAAATATATATTAACTGCTTCAACTTGTAAGGTTGTTACAAAAGGCCAGTGTCAATGCTCTCTTCGTAGACGTAACGTCCGATGCAAGCAGTGATGTTATGTTACAGAAAATAGCTGCACGTCTATTGCATCACTGTTGATATTTACAGATCACAGAGGCCATGAAGGAACAGCAGTCATCGTTTTTCACTTTCTTAACGCATGTTGGAGCCTATGATCCATTCTATCTATCTATCTACCTATCTATCCCTTGCGCCTTTGTCCCGTATTTTTCGCGGGGTTGGCGTGGTTAAATCGGATTTGGCATGTTAATGTGAAGGGGTGGCCGGATTCCCTTTCTGCCGCCACCCCGTACCCTCCAGGACTGAATCAGAGTACCCAATCTGTCTGCGTCTAGTGTAAATAACGGAAAAGTGCGGATGTGTTTCAAACGTCTGTTTGTCGTGTAACTAAGATGGGAGGTGGGGACCAGCCCGGTATTCACCTAGAGGGATGTGGTAAACCGCCTAAAAACCATATCGAGGCTGGTCGGCACACCGGCCCTTGTCGTTAATCTGCCGGGTGGTTTCGATCCGGGGCCGGCGCGCCTGCCCGAGTCCAGGAAGCAACGCATTATCGCTCTCGGCTAACCTGATGGGTCGGAGCCTATGATCCATCGTCCTGTCGAATTAGCCTACCTGAAGCGTAAAAGTCTTGTCAAAACATATAAATAGGTGGAGTGACTGCCAGTTCGAACTGAACGTAAATTAATGTATTGTCTATAAATAGGCGAATAAATCTACTAGTTAGATTACACTATTGCCGACAAATAACTGGCTGGAATCAGTAACTACCGTAACTATGGGTACCCATCCGGAGCGACCTAGAATAGATGGCCGCATCGTAATAAATTTTAGGAAAAGCAGATGTCAGGCTTAGACTCAATCTGAGAATCTAAAGGAAATATAAGACATCCACGAAAGATATCGTTTACAAAACACTCGTTCGACCGATTCTCGAATATTGATCATCAGTGTGGGACCTTTACCAACTAGATCAGCAAAATTGATAGGATTCAACGACGAGCGACGCATTTTGTGACACGATCGTTTACTTGGTGCGGGAGCGACACGGAGATAAACCCCAGTGACAGTCGGCACAAGGGTGCTGTGTCTCACAGACAGGTTTCCTGTGGTGTTCCGGGAGGATACGGTCCTGGAAGAGAGCTGCATCATTATATTTATTGTCGCATGTGTTTCGTAAAATGAATACGGCTAGAAAATGAGGGAAATTATATCCCATACGAAGGATTACTCAGAATGGTTGTTCCCAAATGTTATTCCCGAACGGTACTTGGGGGAAAGATAGCAGTACCACTCACCTTGCGGAGTGAAGATGTAACTGTAAATGTAAAGCAGGTCTGTAGTTGAAGTTTGCAGTTCTGAACATGTAGTTCTGAAAATGAGCGATTTTTCGTGTTGAATATTTGTCCTTGTACCATATCCAAGCCTACCATCCTCATCCCCACGAGGGCTTCTCAGCCCCTTCCTTTCCTAAACCCATTGCCAACATAAGTTCATCCTTACAAATATCCTGGCACCCATCTCCCACCAGAAACCATAGGTAGTTCTTTACAGCTACCCACGCATCCCAACACACTTGATGCTACAGCATCCCACACCTAACGTCGTCATACAAACATTCAACCCTCCTCATTCCAGTTTAACCTTATCTCACTATAGCCAACATAGTTATTGCAGAAGAACAGGAACTGAATTGATATTTAAACAATTCTGATTTATTCTTCATTTTCATTTGCAAATTTTTTATACATGACATATTTCGTTTCCTCTGGATCATCTTCAGCACTAAAACAGACTAAAAGTAAATATTTACTGTCTATTGTTTCACAATAAGTGTCGGAACCTTACGTCTGAGCACTGTGTTTTTCATCTGCTGTCAGTTTTAAGTTGGTATATGATGAAGGTAGGGGAAATGGGAGGGGAAGGAGAGGTTAAAGTGGAAAAATAGAGTGAGGGGAAAAAGGCAGGGGGAGGGAGTGGTAGAGATGCCATAAATTTAACCAGAGAAGGTCTTACGCTAAAATTACAAAAAGTAGAATTATGTGGAAATAATCGTTAAAACACTAAAAGAGTAGAACAAAGTGTGTGTAATCTTCAAAAGGCATAAATAAAATGGAGTGAGGGTGACTGGGAGAGGGGACAAAGGAGGCAGGGAGGAGAGGAAGTGGTAGGAATGTTAAGAGTTTAACAAGAAATGGCTTTATACTAAAACTGTGAAAAGTAGCATTACATAAAAAAAATTTCTGCTAAAATATTGAAAGTGTAGACCAACAGATGCGTAAAACTGTAAAAGGTTTAAAAAAGTAAATTATAAAATGGGAGTATAAAATAACTGAAACAGACATGTGCCTTAAAATACCAAGAGAGTGAAACATGTAGATTATATAAACCATAAGAGCCTTACACTAAAATTATAAAGAGCAAAATTGTATAAAAATTCTCGTTAAAATATTAAAAGTGTAGCATACTAAATGTATAAATTGTAAAGGATGTAACATGGTATTAGTATGGAAGCAGACATATGTGATGGAACTAGAACAGAATTGTTATCAAACATTAAAAATGTAGAACGCTGAAAGTATAAACTCCATTTTCTTTTCCTTTGCCTTTGTCCCACATATATGCAGGTTCATCATGGTTACCATGGATGGACAGATGCCTTTCCTGTCGCCAGACTGGCTAGAATACCAACACCTGTCGTTAACCCACCTAAAAACTACAGCCATACTGACCAGCATACCAACTCCCGTCGTAAATCCGCCTAAAAACCACAGATAGACTGGCCAGCATACCAACTCTCCTCGTTAATTCGCCAAAAAAACCTCAAACAGACTGGCCAGTATACCAACTCCCAACGTTAATCCGCCCAAAGGCGACAGCTAGACTGGCTAGCATACCAACTCCCATCGTTAATCCGCCTAAAAACCACAGACATACTGGCCAGCATACCAACTCTCCTCGTTAATTCGCCAAAAAACCTCAAATAGGCTGGCCAGTATACCAACTCCCAACGTTAATCCGCCCAAGGGCGACAGCTAGACTGGCTAGGCCGGCCGCGGTGGTCTCGCGGTTCTAGGCGCGCAGTCCGGAACCGCGCGACTGCTACGGTCGCAGGTTCGAATCCTGCCTCGGGCATGGATGTGTGTGATGTCCTTAGGTTAGTTAGGTTTACGTAGTTCTAAGTTCTAGGGGACTGATGACCACAGCTGTTAAGTCCCATAGTGCTCAGAGCCATTTGAACCATTTTGAACTGGCTAGCATACCAACTCCCGTCGTAAATCCGCCTAAAAACCACAGATAGACTGGCCAGCATACCAACTTCCATTGTTAATCTGCTGGGCAGATTTAGTTTGGGGGTGCCATACTTCCCCATCCCATGAGTGGCGCTTTAACACGCATGGCTGTCTGGGTAGTTGAAAGTATAAAACTAAGAAAAATATAAAACAATAAATTATGAAAGTGAAACTGTGTGAAATGATCAAAAATTACACGGAATAGTATGCGACAGTTATTTTTAATTGCATTTATTTCTGCTTGGTTGTTAGCCTGAAGTGGTGTATAGTGCTCGCTGTCTCTCTTTCTCTCTTTTAAAGCGTTCAGCATTGCGTTTACAAGACATGGCATTTTGGATGAGTGAGAATCTTAGGTGTAGGAAAAGAAGGTTACAGGCTGAGGTGGAAGAAACTAAGAAAAATAAAGATCACCGGGGAAAATATTATTGGCCACTTGAAAAGAGCACATTAGCCACTATCGAGCGCTGTAGATAGTAGTAGATCTGGTATCAGACGGTTATGTGACACGCCCCTGTTTCCGAAATAACAGTGAAGTGGTGTGTATATGCCAGTCAGTAGCGATGATGATGATATTTGGTTTGTGGGGTGCTCAAATGCACGGTTATTGGTGCCCATACAACCAAATTCCCAGTTTGTCACTGTCCAGTCTTGCCACTTCCCCCAATGATGATGAAATGACGAAGACTACACAAATATCCAGACCCTGGGCAGAGAAAACCCCTGATGTGGCCAGGAATCAAGCCTGGGGCCCTGTCATCCAGAGGCAGCAACATTAGCCACTCGACCAAGAGCTGCAGACTGCCAGGCGAGTGTATGGAACTAGCATAGTAGGGTGGGTCGATATGGAGATGTGACACAATCTTAGAAAGAAGCTATCGTGTTCCGAAGTCCCCATGACGACACAGTGAATCTTCATTTGTTGGTGTACCAGTGCTTCCACAACACATGCCGTGCTACTTACAGCCATATAACACTGTGTAAGACTGGTGATTGCAGAAACATCCGAACCATTAGGGACCGGAGAGGTGTCGTGCCTTGTAAACTACAATGGATCTCAGACTCGGCAGGAACTTCTGTTGTCAGTGAATGCAGCTCAATCTCAGTCTCCGAGAGAATGCTGCAAGAGGAACTGCGTACTACATACATCTGAAGTCGGTTACCTCGCAATATGCCATTACATACAGTGGCACATCTTCAATGGACCAAACAACACGTAAACTGTAGGAGTAATTTTTGGCTGTTTTCAAATGATACAACGTGTGAAGTGCACCGACGGCTCAATGAATCATTCAGTGAGCAGAGAGTTGAGGATGGAGGTTCTTCTAACGTCCTGGATGTGTTTTTCGTACCATGACTTCTTCCCACTCATTAAGGCTACCGCCAACATGTACTATGATGTTTATTTCAACGGGCCGATCAAATATTTCTCTTTTCTCATCTTCAGGATGAGTAAGCTGTGCACACTCGTGTCATCCAGGATGACAACAGCCGTGTGAACAGGGTAGTATGAATGTGTTGCTTATTTTGTCGAACACTTGGGCATCCAATCTCACTTCGATGACCAGCTACATCACGCGATCAAAGTCCCGTATAAAATGTCTTGGACTATTTGCAACAGCTGTTGAAACGTATCAGGCGACATCACAACAATTTGGCAATTCTTTTTTCTAGAGTCCTCAACCTTCCTACTGCTTTTTGCGGTCCGCTATGAATTCCTCTCCTATGACAACCAATGCAGTGCTTGCAGACATCACCCTCTATTATTTGTTTCATTTATTCCAGTATCTGCCTTCCTGTTCAATTTTACCCCCTACATCTCCGTCAAGCTCCACAGGATCCAATTACGAGGTACCGATGGCTGTAGCTGAATATGGCGCACTGAAAGTGACTTGTGCTCTTCGCCGCCGAACTGAGTTCATTATCAAGGGTAGAGACGGAGTCACATGGTACTGAAGGGGTGTACCGAGCGGGGTGGCGCAGTGGTTAGACACTGGACTCGCATTCGGGAGGACGACGGTTCAATCCCGCGTCCGGCCATCCTGATTTAGGTTTTCCGTGATTTCCCTAAATCGCTCCAGGCAAATGCCGGGATGGTTCCTCTGAAAGGGCACGGCCGACTTCCTTCCCAATCCTTCCCTAATCCGATGAGACCGATGACCACGCTGTCTGGTCTCCTTCCCCAAACCAACCAACCAACCAACTAACGGGGTGTCTCCAGAGGAGGCTGATTTTTTTTTGTCGGTGTTCTTAATAGTGATTTCAGTTTTACCTCATAGATGAAATCGAAGAATCCCTGTCAACTCTAAACACAGGCGTGTAAAAACTGTACTATATACACTGATTAGCCAGAACATTGAGCACCGACCTACTATCGATATAAACTCGTCCAGGAAATTGCAGCGTCCCCTGCTAGTCAGATATATCCACCGTGCACCTAGTGTAGTGAGTATGATGGCCGTGTATATAGTGGGGAACAACACAAAAGTTTCGGGAAAGGCAAAGGTCCCGAATTCGAGTCTCGGTCCGGCACACAGTTTTAATCTGCCAGGAAGTTTGATATTTTTCCTTGATGTCCATTTCTATGTAGTTGTTACTGGTAAACGAAGATCCCAAGTATCTGAACTAGTGAACTCTCTGGAACATATTAAATTAGTAACAAAGTCCCATAATCTTGTCGGGTGTTCGAGGAGATCTGTGATGAGTGTCTTCAAAACGTGGCGAAACCACGTCCAGACGTCGTGGTGTTGGGCGGCCGCCCCTCATTACAGATATCAGACGTCGTAGGTTGGGCAGACTGGCGAACAGGACAGGCAGCGGACTGTGGCTGAACTAACAACAGACTTTAATGCTGGGCAGAGTACAAGTGTGACTGAACACACAGTGCACTGAACACTGCTAACGAAGGGCCTCCGCCGTCAACGACCCATGTATGCGCTAATGTCAACACCACGACATCGGAAACTACGACTCAAATGGGCACCTGACCAGCGGCACCGGACGTTGGCGCAGTGGCAGAGTGTTGTATGGTCTGATGAATCCTGGTACCTTCTTCACCATGCCGATGGGAGGGTGCAAATCCGTCGTCTTCCAGAGGAACAGATCCTTGAAACCCGCACTGCGGGACGGAGCCAAGCTGCGGCAGCTCCATTTTGCTCTGGGGAACGTTCATATGAGCATCCTTCGGTCCAATGGAGTAGGGCACGTACACCCCTTTTTGACGATATTGTTTCCCGACGGCAGTAGCATTTTTCAACAAGATAATGCCCTTGTCAGCCGGCCAGGAGTGTGATAGAGTGGTTCGAGGAACACAGTGGCGAATTCCAGTTGTTGTGCTGGCAACTCAACTTACCAGATCTGAGACCGATCGAACACATTTGGGATGTAATTGAAAGTGGCGTCGGATCTCATCGCCTCCCACGGGAATTAGGTGACTTGTCTGTGTAGAAGTAGTGACAGCTCCCTCGAGTGACCTTCCAAGGACTCATTGCTTCCATTCCATTCCATAGCAAACATGGACATACCAGCTGTTAGGTAAGTGATCATAACGTTCTACCTGATCAGTGCAAATGTACTTAGTGGGTGCGAGTTTTGTACGTGCAGCAACAGCAGATATGAAAAACAGCATGAAATTCAGATAGCTATTTAGAACCATTTGTTTGTAAAATGTAGTAATTATTCTTCCTTTCTCCTTAAGGCAAAAGTCAAGTCACCAGGAGCTCTTTATGCACAACCACAAGCAGATTGTCGCATCTCTGGCGTTACGGGATTTAGGTTACGCTTAGCGCAGTAGTGTAATACGTATTCTTAATTGCTCTCTGACGATGATATGAGGCTCTGATTATGGAGCGGCGTGTTTTATCAAACGAAGAAATATTACTAGTAGAATGTAGAATTTGTACCTGTACAATACAAAATTGTTTCTCTTAAAACTCTTCTAGAATATTGGTACTAAAGAAATTCGCCTCTAATTTCTACGCTATCGAATACTCCCTTTCTGTGAAGAGTGCGATATACAGTGGTCTGCGTCCGCGGCTGAGTGGTAGGCGGTGCCGACTGCCGTACCGAGGTCCCGCGTTCTATCCTGAGCAGCCAGGGAGGTTTCCTTGGTGAGAGGATTGTACGGGGTGGACTCAGCCTTCCGATGCTAACTGAGGGGCTACTTGACCGAGTAGTGCGGCTCCCTGTCACAAAAACTGACAATGGGTGGAAGAGCGGGTGCTGATCCCATACCCCACTATACCGCATCCAATGACCTTACTGCTGGAGAAAAACACGGCGGTCGATCGGTATCGATGAACCGGCCAGGGCCTGTGGACGAAGTTTACGCTACAATGTTCAGTAATGTGTAAGGTGAAACCAGAGTTCAACTTCTTGACGTGTGTTAGGTTGGTGCATAAGTTCTTAGGATCTTTATTTTCAATGTTGGTATTTCGGCTGCTATGGGTTTATTTAACGAGTGTTATTTTTTTATTCGTAGTTCACTGTTGAAATTACAGTTTACATATCGTCATTTTCTCATTTGGAGATAGTGAGAGGAGATGTGGGCGCTATAAATGGAGTGACAAATGGAGAAATCGGAACACTTCAGTCATATTCTGCCGTTTGAGTTAAGTGGAGAGGTGACAGTGAAACGACCCTTAGAAGAATTAATGAATGACTGTGCTGATAAACCTCTTACATTATTGGATTTTCGAACAACTGAGCAGAACTGAACGTACTCAGACATTTCGCTCTTTACCTATTCTGATCAACAGTAAAGTGACACACAATATTTTTTAGCGCAGCGCAATCTGACTTTCAATAATCCCTACAAGAGAATGGCCCTGACTAACATTAACCAATACCTTTCATGAATCACTTACCTCACAAAAATCTTCGTTACTCGAACTACTGCAATATAGCGAGCGCGAATACTGCCAGCTAAATAAAAGATTCTAACTACTGAAGGGACTAACTACTGATAGGCATAGTTAGCAAATGAAATATTTTGATAAAGAACAAACAATGTATTTACCTTAATAGTGTTCAAAAGTCGTAATATATATATCAGTCCATGATATCCAATATTACAAATTTAATCTTTCTGATGGACACACGTCCAGATCGTTCGCTCTCAAAATTTCGCCACCACTGCTGGCGGCTCACCTCCAACTGCGCAACACTATGCGCTGTTAACAGCCAACTGCCCAACACTACAATAGCATATACTCCAACAATGCAAACCAACCACAGCCTTCACACAGCACAGTCAGTGATTTTCATATAGAGTGCTACGTGGCGTTACCAACATAAAAACCTAAACAGCCTACTTACAACAGCAGTGGCAGAAGCCAGAATTATTTGAGCCATGAATGGGGACAATGCCACTGGGTGTATGGGGATAATGCCATTGGGTGTATGTGGATAATGTCACTGGGTGTATGGGGACAATACCACTGGGTGTATGGGGACAATGCCATTGGGTGTATGGGGATAATGTCACTGGGTGTATGGGGACAATACCACTGCGTGTATGGGGATAATGCCACTGGGTGTGTGGGGATAATGCCACTGGATATATGGGAACAATGCCACTGGGTGTATGGGGATAATGCCACTGGGTGTATGGGGATAATGCCACTGGCAGCACACAGTAAGGAAAGGCTTTCCTCGTTTTAAGAAGAACGTTGTGACATTTGTGATCACATTGAGGAAGACCTTCGGAGTTTGATGAAGATCGTTGCAAGGCATTAGTTCACAATGACCCACGTCAGTGTACTCGAGAACTGGCAAATGTGATGAACTGTAATCATTCCACCATCGGACGAGATTTGCATGCAATAGAGAAGGCTCAAAAATTGGGTGTATGGGTACCGCATGCTCGAGGCCAAAATTGCAAACATCAGTAAGTGGCCACAAACAAATTTCTGCTTGCTCATCATAAATTGCCTCGTGAGCAACACCGACCATGCCTACACTGTATCTTCACTGATGACAAGAAATGATGCCTTTTTACTAACCTAAGGAAAAGAAAGGAATGGTTGACTCCAAACAAAGCAGAAACACCCCGTACAAAGACCTGTGCGCATACAGAAAAGATAACCTTACGACTCTGGCGGAACAGTGACGGTGTGGTTTATTAAGAATTGCTTCTCCGATGTTGAACCATCACAGCTGACATTGACCAGAAGGACTACGTGAAATTCTGATACTCCACCATAACACCCGCCCACGTCCTGCTAGACTGACAAAAAACATTATCGAGGAGTTGGGTTGGAAAGTTATTCCGCTCCCACTTATCCACCTCACTTTGCACCCTGAGATTTTCACCTTTACCGCTCTCTATGGAACAAGGAACTTCCTTTACGGATGTAAATGCGCTCCGAACATGTCTCAACGAGTTCTTCTCCTGCAAACCAAGTGATTTCTACAGTTTCAGAATCGAAAAGTTACCCCAGCGTTGGCTAACTCTTGTAAATAGTTAAGGAGATTATATTATTAATCACTAAAGACTGTGTTGTCCGTAATTGCTGTGTTATTAAAATTATGGAAAAACGCCTTGAACTTAAGCACCAACGTAATACACACAATAAAAAAAGTTTTGCATCGTCTCGGTTCCCAGAGCTCCTGAAGACAGGCGTTGACTGTGGATATGTATCACAGACTGAGTTCCTTTGACTGTTGAGAGATGTCACTAAACCCGCCCAAAGATATAAACAACCATTCATGAGCAGGGCCTATTAGACGGAGGGGATCGGACAGGCAATCAATTCCAGTCATTCCACCAGGAAGGAGGTACACGGCTCATGTTGTCTGTAGTTCAACAATGCCTAGACGGTCAATACCGCGGTTCGATCGCGTCCGCATTGGTACTTTGTGCCAGGAAGGGCTCTCAACAAGGGAAGTGTCCAGGCGTCTTGGAATGAACCAAAACGATATTATTTTTAAGGGCTACTACTGCGGTGGGTGACTGCTACCTACGTATTATGGCTCGGAGCAACCCTGACAGAACGCCGCCATGTTGAATAATTCTTTTCGTGCAGCCACAGGACGTCGTGTTACGACTCAAACTGTGAGCAATAGGCTGCATGATGAGTAACTCCACTCCCGCCGTCCATGGCGAGGTCCAACTTTGCAACCACGACACCATGCAGCGCGGTACAAATGGGACCAAGAACATTCCGAATGGACCGTTCAGGAATGGCATCACGTTTTCTTCACCGATGAGTGTCGCATATGCCTTCAACCAGACAATCTTCGGAGACGTGTTTGGAAGCAATCCGGTCTTGCTGAACGCCTTAGACACACTGTCCAGAGAGTGCAGCAAGATGGAGGTTCCCTGCTGTTTTGGGGTGTCATTATGTGGGGCCGACGTACGCCGCTGGTGGTCATGGAAGGCGCCGTAACGGCTGTACGATACGTGATTGCCATCCTCCGACCGATAGTGCATCCACATCGGCAGCATACTGGCGAGGCGGCATTCGTCTTCATGGACAACAATTCGCGCCCCCATCGTGTACATCTTATGAATGACTTCCTTCAGGAGAACGGCATCGCTCGACTAGAGTGGCCAGAATATCCTCCAGACATGAACCCATCGAACATGCCTGGAATAGACTGAAAAGGGGTGTTTATGGATGACGTAACCCACCAACGACTCTGAGCGATCCACGGCGAATCGCCTTTGAGGAGTGGGACAGTCTGGACCAACAGTGCCTTTATGAACTTGTGGATAGTATGCCACGACGAATACAGGGATGCATCAATGCAAGAGGAATTTCTACTGCGCTGCTGAGTATTAGAGGTACCGGCGTGTACAGCAATCTGGACCACCACATCTGAAGGTCTCGCTGTGTGGTGGTACAACATGCAATATGTGGCATTCATGAGCAATAAAAAGGGCGGAAATGATGTTTATGTTGACCTCTATTACAGTTTTCTGTAAAGGTTCCGGAACTCTTGGAACCGAGGTGATGCTGAACTTTTTTTGATGTTTGTATTTTGTCGCGCATGTTCAAAGCAGGTAGTATCTCGAAACATAAATATATTAAATACGTTTTCTTTTTCTTTTTGACTAGATAATAATTAGGTGCTTCAGAGATGTGTATCAGTGTTTATCCGACAGTCTGTGTAAACAGAGGCGATTGCAGCACGAATCACAGATCTCAGTTCACACACGGTTGGGTTCAAATGGTTCAAATGGCTCTGAGCACTATGGGACTTAACATCTATGGTCATCAGTCCCCTAGAACTTAGAACTACTTAAACCTAACTAACCTAAGGACAGCACACAACACCCAGCCATCACGAGGCAGAGAAAATCCCTGACCCCGCCGGGAATCGAACCCGGGAACCCGGGCGTGGGAAGCGAGAACGCTACCGCACGACCACGAGATGCGGGCCACACGGTTGGGTTTTCTATCAATGATACCATTATAAACAATCAATACGAAAAACACACAACACAGAGCGAGCTCGGAATGGCGCCATTTTGTTCTGCTTGAACCAGAGGTACTACAGCGGATGAGCGAAACTGCGTTCGTAGCTGTGCTGCGGCGAAAAATCGAAACGGAACTTACTTTCCGAACTACGCTCGTGTCAGAATATATAAAAACAGGAATGGCACATACAAAAATTAAAATATCGTAAATGGCATGGTGGTGAATATAGAAGGCCCAATCTCCATAGTTAAAACCATAATGTTGATAGAATCGATAGTCAATGAATAAAAAGTTGGACAACAGGAGAATATCCTATGCCAAGCAATAAAGCAACGTTTTATTCACTGACTATCCGTCCTATGGACATTATGATTTTAACTACAAAGATTTGGCCTTCTATATTCTCCGCTGTGTCATTGACAATGTTTAGTTTTTAAAGTACAGTGTGTGGTTTTATCTACTCTCATTTCTAATCATTCACTGTCCGTCCTATGGATATTACGGTTTCAACTATGGAAGTTGGGCTTTCTATATTTTTCGCCATATCCTATACGATGTTCAAATTTTTGTAAGTAAAATTGGTGTTTTTATCTGTTCTCATAATTAGGTGCTTTTGGCTGTCGTATTACTTTGATATGTAGGGGTTCCATGCTCTGCCATTGCTTATTTCTCGTTATTGAGATATGCAGTTGATGATGTGCCTCTAATCGATTGATGCGTTATTCAGATATGCAGTTGATGATGTGGCTATAATCGACGAACCCCGCAGTGCCTTTCTAAAATTGTTTCATGATAGAGCTGTTTGTGGAGCTTTTGCTACAGAATGTACCCTGACAGTTTCGGTTGCTCCGACCAAAGAGTCGTTTTCGTACAATTGCCATTTATTCATCCTATACAGAGCACCTTTCCGTTCGTGGGCACTACCATCTTACACCCGCATCAAACGGGAGCAGTGTTAAATCCGGATGAACCGGAGTTCTGGATTAACGAGGGCCAGATAGACGAGGTTCCACTGTATACTGGAAGTCTTCTAAACTGTCATAACACGTAGCACACGTGCGCCATAACAACTTTAGCGTGGTCCGTGACGTTAAAATCGTCAGCTTCCTGGACGTTAAAGCAGTAGCCGACAGAACACGTGGCCAGATCTAGGAAGTGCGCTGAATGTGAATCAACACGATCCAACACGACTTGTCGGGGCGGCAGCTCGTCCTTCATTCCGTGGGAGTGACATTCATCAGGTGTCACACGTCATCCTGATGCGAGAATCGCATTAGTCTACGGAACGGGCCCGCGCCGTCTCTAACGAGATCCGTAATTGCTTAATTACTGATTCGGCTCACGTAGTGCAGACCTCCCTGAACCGGTCGCGCGGCAAAATCGATCATACATGTACGGATCTACGAGGCGTTTTCAATTATGACTCGAGTGCAATCTAAAATCTTATCCTCGTAGCAGACTAATGCCTGTTTTTATTGCATTTCATTATCAAAAGCGTTACCGGCGAAAGCACATCCTTCATTTTAAGCATGGCTGACACGTCATTCAATATCAGGGAAGTAATGGTTAGAATCGCGATTTCTTTGAGCGTCCGACATGAATTATCTTTTAAATCTTGAAATGTGTTGTAAAAGGCGCATCTTCTGATCGTCTTCACATGGAAGAAGTCTAAAACTTCCAGGAAGTCTATAGTAGCAGCAGGTTTCATTCTTTGTTAATATACCCTGAAGCGCCAAAGAAACTGATATACGCATGCGTATTCAAATACTGAGATATATAAACAGGCAAAATACGGAGCAGCGGTCGGTAACGACTACATTAGCCGAAAAGTGTCTGGCGCAGTTGTTAGATCGGTTACTGTTTCTACAAGATTTGAGTTTGAACGTGGTGTATAGTCGGCGCAAGACCAATGGGACACAGCATCTCCGAGGAAGCGATGAAATGGGGATTTTCCTGTACGACCGCTTCACGAGTGTACCGTGAATATCAGAAATCCGATACATCAAATCTCCGACATCGCTGCGGCCGGTAAAAGATCGTGAAAGAATGGGACCAACGATGGCTCAAGAAAATCGTTCAGAGTGATAGAAGTGCAGCCATTCGGCAAATTCCTGCAGATTTCAGTGCTGGGCCATCAATTGTCACCGTGCGAACCATTCAACGAAACCGATGAGGGCTTTCTGAGCCGAAGGCTAGAAAAGTGTTGCCTGGTCGGAGGAGTCTCTTTTCAAATCGTATCGAGCGGATGGACGCGTACGAGTATGGAGACAACCTCATGAATCCATGGACCCTTTATGTCAACAGGTGACTTGTTCAAGGTGGGTAAGCTCTGTAATAGTGTGGGGCGTGTGCAATTGGAGTGATATGGGACCCCTGATATGTCTAGATATAACTCTGACAGGTGACACGTACGTACGCATCCTGTCTGATTACATGCATCCATTCATGTCCACTGTGCATTCCGACGGACTTGGGCAATTCTAGCAGTACAATGCAACACCCCACACGTTCATAATTGCTACAGAGTGGCTCCAGGAACACTCTTCTGAGTTTAAGCACTTCTGCTGTCCACCAAACTCCCCAGACATGAACCTTATTGAGCATATCTCGAACGTCTTGCAATGTGCTTTTCAGAAGAGATCTCCACCCCGTCATATTCTTACAGATTTATGGATATCACTGCAGGATCCATGGTGTCGCTGGTACCATTTTCTTTGGCTCTTCAGTGGATATATATAAATTCAACATGCCTTCTACATACTGAATTCACATTCTCAATACTAGTATGGGTCAGGTAATGTAGATTTATAAGAGACAGCGAAAAATCTTAGGTGTACCTAGAAAATTAAGAATTTGGCGGCAATAAGGACTATGTGCACGGCACCAGTATGTTCCAAAAAGCCGCCAACAAAAATGCGGTTTTCCTAGTGCCATGTCGCTGGTTCTGTTGATCACAGGGACACGTGGTCAAATGTTTTGGTTGGCCCTTGGAATAATGACCATTGTGAACCTATCGAAAGAACGGGCATACTGTACTATCCTACAGTACAGGATAAAAATTGAAACATTACATATTTCCTCCAGACCAGGAAAATAGAGCAAATCGGTTGGTCCTTTTGCGTAAGTTGTGGTCTAGGGTGAGTCGTGGGCGAGTTATAAAAGCACAATTTGTTCGTGGGCAGTTCTTCAGAAAACCACGAGAATAGGTTTTTAACCGTTGTCTTGCACAGTTATCTAAATAACTAACCATAGGAAATGGCTGAAATTTTAGTTGTATGTTCATTTGACATTTAACTAGAAACGCAGCTTTCTCTATTTCGAAAGTCTATATCTGTTATCAAGGTACACCCGGAAAACCCAAGGCAGCAACTGTGGAGACGGCAACTATTCATCGCATATCGTCGTCATTTTTACCATACATTCTTAAGATGATGTTCCCGGAGAAGCTAGAAACTTTTTTGATATCATTATACGTTACCGAGATCCAGAGATTTATCGCACTTATGTATGTGAAATATGGACGTAATGTCCAGTTTTGGCGTAAATGTAGTCTTAACTGACAAAGTGAATGCGTGACAAAGGGTCTGGGGTCATCGCAAGAGTTCTGAAGTTACCAAACTATGTTTTTGGTCAGCATTTTTTCACCAATAAGACTTAATGACCTGCTGTGTCCGTATAATGGGCACATCACGCCAATAGCCTACAGGCTACCTAGACCTGAAGAGTGTTCGATGGCACCAGCTGTTGAATTATGCTCTTCAGCGGCGATCGTGGGATGGACTAAGTAATAAATGTATTGCGATGTAACAATGGCACAGCCATTAGAGATGAACTGCCGGCGGCGGTGGCCGAGCGATTCTAGGCGCTTCACTCCGGATTCGCGCGACTGCTACTGTCGCAGGCTCGAATCCTGCCTCGGGCATGGATGTGTGTGATGTCCTTAGGTTTAAGTAGTTCTACGTTCTAGGGGGACTGATGACCTCAGATGTTAAGTCCCATAGTGCTCAGAGCCATCTGCATCATCAGAGATGAACTAATTGCTGAACACTACAAATGTCATGTTTATAACAGACAAATAAATCAACTAAACATATGTACATTTGATGTAACGTAACTGATAGTAGCCTGAAACTCATCTGTTAGAATGGGAAAGGCAAGTGAACGTGTATTTAATCTCGTCTCTTAGAGCTTAAGAGAATTGCCCTGTACTGAACTTTTCTAACTGCGAGAAAAGAAACTGTCGATAACTTTAAACTAAACCAAAACTGCATGAATTTACGTAACATAAATACTGAATCTGAAGCAACACTATCGATTTGAAATTGGCCCTGGTAATAAAACAAAACTTGTTCAATAATGGTCCCTGAGCTTAATGAATACTATCCCTGAAATAATAAAATTTCTCACCTTTACATGCGCAGTGGAAAGGCTCTTCTCACTGTTCTCTGTTAGTACTTTACATTGTATAGTAAGCATACAGCTATTGTGCAAGGCTGTTGCTTAGCACACATCTTAGTTAAATCGAATATGACTGAGACAAAAAACCTCTTCGGCAAAATAGTTAAGCAAACACGACGAGGATCTGGGAACTGGTATTGACTTGTGATAAGTAAAAATATGGCACTAACCTTAAAACTTCTATTTTGACTTTTTGAAAGTTAATAATGCTCACATTCAACACACAATAAACTGATGATACATTAACAGTTAGCTTTACAAAATCATTGGATGTGGGTGCTATCTATTGTCTCAATCATCACTTATGAATACGCGCATCGTATTGTAACAAAACAACTTTCTTTACCTCAGTTATTTCCAGTATGGTATCTTGCAAATAAGACATCATTACTGCCCTAGCGATTAAGTATACAGTGTGTTACAGAAAGGTACCGCCAAACTTTCAGGAAACATTCCTCACACACAAATAAAGAAAAGATGTTATGTGGACATGTGTTAATTTCCATGTTAGAGCTCATTTTAGTTTCGTCGGTATGTTGTATGACGTTGGAATGAAGCCTCATCCGCAAAGAGAACATTTGCACTGAAATGAGGATTGACACATTGTTGGATGAACCACTCGCAGAAGTGTACGCGTGGAGGCCAATCAGCTGCTGATAGTGCCTGCACACGCTGTACATGGTACGGAAACAACTGGTTCTCCCGTAGCACTCTCCATACAGTGACGTGGTCAACGTTATTTTGTACAGCAGCAACTTCTCTGACGCTGACATTAGGGTTATCGTCAACTGCACGAAGAATTGCCTCGTCCATTGCAGGTGTCCTCGTCGTTCTAGGTCTTCCTCAGTCGCGAGTCATAGGCTGGAATGTTCCGTGCTCCCTAAGACGCCGATCAATTGCTTCGAACGTCTTCCTGTCAGGACACCTTCGTTCTGGAAATCTGTCTCGATACAAACGTACCGCGCCACGGCTATTGCCCTGTGCTAATCCATACATCAAATGAGCATCTGCCAACTCCGCATTTGTAAACATTGCACTGACTGCAAAACCTGTTGATGCTACGTACTGATGTGCTTGATGCTAGTACTGTAGAGCAATGAGTCGCATGTCAACACAAGCACCGAAGTCAACATTACCTTCCTTCAATTGCGCCAACTGGCGGTGAATCGAGGAAGTACAGTACATACTGACGAAACTAAAATGAGCTCTAACATGGAAATTAAATGTTTCCGGACACATGTCCACATACAATTTTTTTCTTTATTTGTGTGTGAGGAATGTTTCCTGAAAGTTTGGCCTTACCTTTTTGTAACACCCTGTATATCCAGCACGTATTAAATACAACACGTCTTTACATTTGACAGTCCATACATATCTCTATCTAAAGTTACTCTAACACATTACCTTTGACACCTTGAACAGGCAATCGCTGCTGAGCAGCGACGCTACTACACAATTGATATTACATTTGACCATCTCTGCTTCAATATAAAATTTTCTTTCAGAATTTTGCCCTGAATATATACATTTCATTCTGTACATATCGTTGGAGCGAAAATGCTGACTGCAATTGTCCTGGGTACAGCTGCTAAGGTGAATGTCATCCACTTTAGCAAGATTCGTAAGATCAAAAGGGTACCAACATTCCCTGTACAGAATTGTAAGACTATTGGAACAGTTGGTTCAGGTTCACAATGTCAAAATGCGGTCACTGGTTGAAGTTGTAATAGGAAATGGAGCCATAGTCTGCCCGTATCTTATTGTGAGTGCATTAATTGTAGAGTGCGTATTGGTCATGGAGCTGCTAAGAGAGAAGGATGCAGTGATCCACTTCTCCTTGGGCAAATCCTTTTCCTAACATCGATGGAAAAAATATAGTTGTTGACTAACATGGGACCGCAGCTACTCGACATCATGGTATCACCCATATTAACACTAAATGCAGAACTTGGCCAGAAATGAAAGTTTCGGTAGTAATAGTTGCAAATGGTCAATGATTTGAAACAAAATAGCAGTTTTGGCGCAGGCTGATCGATGCATGTGCCATTTATATTCGCAAAGTTTCCAGGTAGCTTTTAGGTTAGTGGAAAGAACACAGAATAGTAACCTGATATTCGTGGGGTCCGTCCCATTCGCGCCCAACATCTTTTATTTTGCATTTTTACATTACTTGCACGGAAAAAAACCGAAATGCTTAATATACTGTATCAGGGTTGTAAATAAAATAAGGTTTCCAATTATCTTTCATAATGAAAACATGTTTACTGGCATTGAATAAAACATGTGTGGAAAGCTTGGATTTTTACTTATTTTTCGGCATAATCGCCGTTGAGATCAGAACATTTTTGCATGTGGTGTACCATCTTCTCTACGCCTGCAATGTAGAAATCTCCTCCATGCCACAAACTTAACTTAAAACCTCTTGTTTCAGCACCTTTCTAGGTCTGAAATGCATCCCACCCAGGCGTTTCTTCGCTTCAGGGAAGAGATGGAAGTCGTGGCTATGTCTGGGCTATAGGGTAGGTGTATGACAGCATACCATCCAAATTTATTGATGACATTGGTCGTGACAGGGGCGATGTGCGGATGAGCGTTGTCCTGATGGAAAAGCGTTCCCTTCGTGAACATAACTCTCGTCTTGTTTTGGATCGCACGACGAAGGTTCTTTAACATTTCACAGTAGCTATCAGCATTAACTTTTGTACTGGAAGGCAGGAATTCTCACAACAAAAACCGTTTCCTGTCCCAAAACAAGCTCACCATCACTTTGCCAGCAGACATTGTCTAAAATGCACAAACCTTGGAATACCCTAAATGATCTTTCAAAATTTTGTCCTTGCTGGCCTTGCTGACATCAGGGATCATCTCGCAGAGCTGCCACACCATCTGCGTTTGGTGTTTCAGCATTACTTCTTCCACTTTCGCAATCGTTTAGTCTGAAACCAACAGCTGTCCAGAATGCTGTTCGTCACGGACACCTGTACGTGTGTCTTTGAATTCTTTGCACCATTTGCGCACATGTTGTATGCTCATACATATATCCCTTTAGAGTTCACACAGTTGGCAATGAATTCCCACTTGCACATAAAAAACGAATCACAGAACATAATTCGCACGTGACATGAGGCGAGTGGGAACTCCACCTGTAACCGCTGCAAAGTCGAGACTGAGCTTCGCAGACAGCTCACCGGGGCGGGAAGTGCGAGAGGGAGAACCAACTACACGTCGGTTTTTCTGGATCCCACGTAACAGCTTTCCTTGCGACTGCAGGTCCTTGGGATGTTTATTTTATGGACACCCCTCGTGTTTTGCAATATTTTCATAAAAGGTATACAAAGGAAAGGCAGAGGAAGATATCGGATACCAAATAAATTTACAAAAACGGATTGTGCTTACAGAATCCACGAGGACTTTGTAAATAATTTTCCAAGATGGGATTGTAATTAAAATGGACAGGACTTCATATTCCATTAGTTTCATTTTGAGCTTTGAGCAGTGACGTGCATGGTTTGCTGCAAACTATGAATGTAAACCAAATTTGTTTTTATATAGAGAAATTTAATATAATCGTATAAATACAAAACCGCAGCATTTATGATGTGTGCAAGTTTCTGAGAACATTACCGCTTCCCCTGTTTTATAAGTACAATTTCAGCACGTGTAGGTCATCAATTGGAGAATAATAAAAGAATCTAATTTTTTATACGAACTTGTCATGTACACCTTACAATCCTTTCCTCAAAAGTATTTGCAGAGTCCTCAAGGACGCTATCTTGGAAATTCATTTGCTACCCAAAATTTTCCTTTACCTTTCCTTTTC
This sequence comes from Schistocerca americana, assembly GCF_021461395.2. Lineage (NCBI taxonomy): Eukaryota > Metazoa > Arthropoda > Insecta > Orthoptera > Acrididae > Schistocerca > Schistocerca americana. The sequence continues at coordinate 573,382,510 of NC_060123.1, read as the reverse complement.
ATGCCTATTATGAAAATATTAATAAATATAACATATTAAGCTTTGTTCCAGTTTTTTGCACTGTAAGTAACATAAAAATTTAAAATAAAAAATTGTTTGTTGGGTGATTCAAACCCATGACCTCTTGATTACCGTTCTATAATCTATCTAAAACACTAACTGCTACCTGGAGACCACTCTAACCTTTATCTCTCACGCTGTGCCTGACCTGCGCCAAAAATGCTATTTTTTCTAAATAAATTGTTATGATTATTATTCTCCCACTTGCATGACTTTGATTTCTGGCCAAGCCCTGCATATACCATACATCAGGGCGAAATACACTCCTGGAAATTGAAATAAGAACACCGTGAATTCATTGTCCCAGGAAGGGGAAACTTTATTGACACATTCCTGGGGTCAGATACATCACATGATCACACTGACAGAACCACAGGCACATAGACACAGGCAACAGAGCATGCACAATGTCGGCACTAGTACAGTGTATATCCACCTTTGGCAGCAATGCAGGCTGCTATTCTCCCATGGAGACGATCGTAGAGATGCTGGATCTAGTCCTGTGGAACGGCTTGCCATGCCATTTCCACCTGGCGCCTCAGTTGGACCAGCGTTCGTGCTGGACGTGCAGACCGCGTGAGACGACGCTTCATCCAGTTCCAAACATGCTCAATGGGGGACAGATCCGGAGATCTTGCTGGCCAGGGTAGTTGACTTACACCTTCTAGAGCACGTTGGGTGGCACGGGATACATGCGGACGTGCATTGTCCTGTTGGAACAGCAAGTTCCCTTGCCGGTCTAGGAATGGTAGAACGATGGGTTCGATGACGGTTTGGATGTACAGTGCACTATTCAGTGTCCCCTCGACGATCACCAGTGGTGTACGGCCAGTGTAGGAGATCGCTCCCCACACCATGATGCCGGGTGTTGGCCCTGTGTGCCTCGGTTGTATGCAGTCCTGATTGTGGCGCTCACCTGCACGGCGCCAAACACGCATACGACCATCATTGGCACCAAGGCAGAAGCGACTCTCATCGCTGAAGATGACACGTCTCCATTCGTCCCTCCATTCACGCCTGTCGCGACACCACTGGAGGCGGGCTGCACGATGTTGGGGCGTGAGCGGAAGACGGCCTAACGGTGTGCGGGACCGTAGCCCAGCTTCATGGAGACGGTTGCGAATGGTCCTCGCCGATACCCCAGAAGCAACAGTGTCCCTAATTTGCTGGGAAGTGGCGGTGCGGTCCCCTACGGCACTGCGTAGGATCCTACGGTCTTGGCGTGCATCCGTGCGTCGCTGCGGTCCGGTCCCAGGTCGACGGGCACGTGCACCTTCCGCCGACCACTGGCGACAACATCGATGTACTGTGGAGACCTCACGCCCCACGTGTTGAGCAATTCGGCGGTACGTCCACCCGGCCTCCCGCATGCCCACTATACGCCCTCGCTCAAAGTCCGTCAACTGCACATACGGTTCACGTCCACGCTGTCGCAGCATGCTACCAGTGTTAAAGACTGCGATGGAGCTCCGTATGCCGCGGCAAACTGGCTGACACTGACGGCGGCGGTGCACAAATGCTGCGCAGCTAGCGCCATTCGACGGCCAACACCGCGGTTCCTGGTGTGTCCGCTGTGCCGTGCGTGTGATCATTGCTTGTACAGCCCTCTCGCAGTGTCCGGAGCAAGTATGGTGGGTCTGACACACCGGTGTCAATGTGTTCTTTTTTCCATTTCCAGGAGTGTAGATGACAAGGAGGAGGAATGGCCCTCTTATTAGTAAAAACAAAGGCTGAGCGTGGTAAACACTGCCAAGGTTTGAAGGTAAAGTTGATTAAAACGAAAACTGCAAACATCAATAGCATGTCTTCCCACTGTAGTTCGGTGCAGAATAATTAAAATCTAACAAGGGGTAACATTATAGAGTCTACAACCATTGTCCTCTCGCGGCAAGTAGAGCTAAGGGATTTGCTTTTAAAGAACGTACTGGTTTTTGAGAAAAAAAAGGTTGATATTAGTACATATCGGCATCAAATGGAAATTCACCCACATAAAATATACTGTCAGAATATGTACTCCAACCTATGTAGGAACAAGTGGCGGCCACAAAAGAATAATCGGAATACTCGAGTGGAAAATTATTGAACCCTCAATGCTACCAGCCTCTTGATAGCAGTAGCAAAGTCCAGTGGAAATGTTTGTCTAGTACTAGATGCAAGTACCATCAGCAAAATCATTATTCCTGATCAAAGTGGACCAGAGAATTTAGATGAACAGAAACAAAAGTGCCATAGCGTTGAGTACTACACCAGCATCGATCTGACAGCTTCATATTGGAATTTTAGCATGTGAAAAGAATCCGAAAATTTAATCCTTTCGTATTTGGAGAAAAGAGTTATCAGTTTTGTGCATTGCTATTCAAAGGCCTGACTGACTAGATAAAGTAACCTTGTATGTTGATAATCTGTTGCTAGCTACCCATATGTGAGAAGAGCATTTAGCTTCATTGGAAAGAAAATTACAGTGAGTTTCAGAAACAAGAGTTTCAGCAAATCTACGAAGTTGAATTTTGTCGGAGACACTATCACATTTCTAGATCATATGATTTCTTCTACAGGAATAAAACCAGATCCAGACAAAATCAGCGCTATACAGAGTTTTAGTCATCATCGTCCTTAAAGTATTTTTCAGGATAACGATTTCTTTAATCTGAAACTGGGACTGTCGTGACTGGGACATATGGCAACCCCAAGCCAGAATCATGAAAGATGAATTGTATGGACTGCTATGTTATTATGAATTATGGAATGAGTCCAATAAAATGTATGCATATTCATTTTGTAAATAAATTTTTCTTTCTGTTCCATTTGAGCAGCATACTGAGGTCTGTGGGCATCACGCAGAAGCACAAGTTGTAACTGATGTGTACTGATAGACTATGGTAGAATGTACACAACTTCGAAACTATTATTGTTTTAATGAGAACTCTGAAACGACGGTGAACAGATCGATGCTAATATGTGTGCTGACAAGGGAACCTCCCCATCGCATCCCCCTCAGATTTAGTTATAAGTTGGCACAGTGGATAGGCCTTGAAAAACTGAACACAGATCAATCGAGAAAACAGGAAGAAGTTGCGTGGAACTATGAAAAAAATAAGCAAAATATACAAACTGAGTAGTCCATGTGCAAGATAGGCAACATCAAGGATAACGTAAGCTCAGGAGCGCCGTGGTCCCGTGGTTAGCGTGAGCAGCTGCGGAACGAGAGGCCCTTGGTTCAAGTCTTTCCTCGAATGAAAAGTTTAATTTTTTATTTTCAGACAATTATTATCTGTCCGTCCGTCCGTCCGATGCGAGGTAACTGCGCCGCAGTATGGGGACGCTACACTTAAACAAACATCAGGAAAAGTGGAGAAAAGACTAGTGAAAGACTTTAATGAACGTGTGATTGCTCCTTGCGCGGACAAAGATATTGCCTTACTCCTTGACAGCTATACAGGACAGAAGGATCAGGCATTGTGCAATTTTAGTGTGGGAGTAGACGCGATTACCATTCCTCCAGGTTGTACACTTCTGGTGCAACCGTTAGATGTGTTTGGTTTTCGGCAAGTGAAATACTTTGTGAAAAGATTATATGATTTTGCGAAGCTGGACAGGTACACAGAGCAGTATTGTTTACGTGATCGTGTGTCAATTATCAAATTCAGGCACTCACACATAATCAACTTCGCTCTCCAAAATTCCAGGACATGTTCAGATTCGCTTGGACATATGCAGGATCTGACGGTCTACACACGGATGAATTTGAAAACGTTAAAAACATATGTTTTGACAGAGCACAGGGAAAACTGTGCGACTGTGAAACTGTTGCATTCATTTGTTGCAGTTTATGTGAGAAGAGCATATAGCTTTTCTGGGAGTAATTATCACATCCACAAGAAAACCTATATCGAATAAGGAGAAGAATCTTTTTACCCATTCGCCAAGTTTACAAGTTAGGTGGGTTGACAACATATTCCTGTCATGTGACGCACAAGCCGTCACCAGTGTCGTACAGAATATATCAGACGTGTTTTCCTGTGGAGGAAGCGGTTGACCTATGACCTTGCGATCAAAGGTTTTCGGTTCCCATAGGAGAGGCACGTCCTTTCGTCTACTAATCGCACTGTTTTGCGGTGCGGAAGCAAAACACAGACACTAAACGTATTACAGTGAACAGAGACGTCAATGAACGAACGGACAGATCATAACTTTGCGAAAATAAAAGAAAGTAAACTCTTCACTCGAGGGAAGACTTGAACCAAGGACATCTCGCTCCACAGCTACTCGCGCTAACCACGGGACCACAACGCTCCTGAACTCACACTTTCTTTGATGTTGCCTATCTTCCTGTTTTCTCGATTGATCTGTGTTCAGCTTTTCAAGGCCTATCCACTGTGCCAACTTACTCGTATAACTAAATCTGAGGGGGGGGGGGGGGGGGGGGTGCGATGGGGAGGTACCCTTGTGAGAAGGAAAATCAAAACTAGATTACCAATGGAAACTCCATGGAATATTTTGCACTTACATAAGCTGTAACCAGCGAACTGGGATTCACTTGTGGTATTAAATCCAGGGTGAAGGTTTTCTTCAAGTGGTAGTTCCACATTGAATAGCGTGGCTCGTACTGCACCCCATTGCACTCTCGTAACAAGCGATCTGGAGCTCGTGTGGGAGCAGGGTAAGTGGAGGTCGCTATTCTTGCAGCACCTAGTAGGTAGGAGGTAGCGGAACAAAAAGACAGAAATCGTCTATTGGAATTGTATGTTGTTGTCGGACGAATGTGGCTATTGCCTCGGAGAATGGATTGGGAGACTGATCTGGGGGCAGATCGCACAGAGGTGACTCACGCTGACTCGTTTGGGACTCCCACATCGACGCGCACCTGTCTCAGACCACAAAAATGCGTTCCCAGTCAGAGGATGTAAAGATGGAGTGGCTATTGATTAATTTAAGGTCCTTCCTCGAAACAAGGGAGTGGAGAACAGTATGATGCCTAACCGGTTCGTATGGCTTGCGAGGACGGGGAGTTGTGGGTCTTTCGGGAGGAGCGAATCGGTAAACGTTGATCAGGTGCGAATATCATCCATCATGAAGAGACGCGGCGACCTTCTGCAGCACAGGTTGCAAGCTGCGCTCATTTGGGAGCGGCAAGCATGAATGGACCGCTGCGGCAAGTAGGGGTGTCTCAATGTGCGTCCTTTCGCCTTGTGTCTGCAGGTTGTCTTCCCCTTCGGGAGGGAGAGCAGACGTCTCCACATCCATCGGGGACGACACGCTCTCCCACACGTTGGCGGGGGGCGTGGCTGGGACTGTCTGGGTGGAGGCGTCCACCCCCACTGGCTGTCTCACAGTGAACATGGCGGCAGGGGCAACTGTGGCTAGTAGATGCGTAGATGGCAGGGCAATCACAGGGAGAATCGTAGCGGTGGGGGATGCTGGCAGGCGCTGTAGGAGAAATGCTGAGCGCTGGAGGAGAGGTGATGTTCTAAACTGAAACCTACACTCATATTTTTTGTAAATATTCGGCCCATCCACTCTTGCATAGTGACCATTAAAAAAGATCTGTCACCTCTGCTTTGATTAGTCTTTAAAAAGATTTTCGCTGAAAACGCAGCAACTGATTTTGGCTTGGCTTGTTAACCATTTGTACCTTTAAGAGAAGTGTGATGAGTGGAAAATTTTGACTAAAATGTACATATTTCTCTTGTTGCCATGTTAAAATTTGCTAATTTTGTCAAAACACAGCAGAGTTCACACAGTCTCATCTCACTAACACGTTGTGTAGATGCAGCTGCGAGATAATTTTGAAACAGCGGTTTATTAATTGAGGAACTGTAGTGACTTCCATCTCTTAGTTTATATTTTTGTTTGAATTTATTTTATACATGCTTTAAGAATGAATGATCGTATTGATCTTACTTGGTCGATGGTTACGCCACCGGAATTGCCTGTAATGATTTACATATACGCGCGCCGCAGCTGCTCGGCACGTGAAGACAATGAAATGAATAGAGCGACAAAGAACAGAAAACTACATTGCGTTTGTCACTGTTGATAATACGTAAGTAGAAGGTCTTGAAATAATGTTAAAATTAATCTTGCGAACCAATACGTCTGATAAAGCTTCGCATATATGACCCCAGTAGTGTGAAATTGTTTAGGTTTGCCCAACATACACTATCGAGAGAGCTTGCCAATACAAATATTTTCGTAACGAAAAGTTACTGTAATGAAGTAATTCTTATTCTTTGAGCATCCGGAATGAAAAAAAAACCCTACTTCAGTGTTATCTGTTCAGTATTTGTCTTCAAGCTAATTCTTTAACAAAACATTCACTGTTATCAAATTTCGTGAAGCGAAAACGATCAGCTCAGTGCGTTTTACTACGTGAGCAAAAAAGAAAAAAAAGTCTTGAGCCGCTACATTTAATCGTATCATTAAAAGATATTGGTAAAACTATTCAAGAAGACGGATGAAGTCCACTAATTATTATATAAATATAAGATATCAGAGGTTTATGGCCGCGATCCAACAATGGTCTGCAATGGCTTATGGCTATTAGGAAACTCTTATGTATTGGTATTGTATTTTACTGGACAGGGGACCTAGAAACAACGGAGCGGCTTCGTCTCCGCTGTAGCCCTCAGTGGTTCACAACCCCACAACAGGCTACAGCAGTCCACTCATCCCACCGCCGCTCCACACCGAACCCAGGGTTATTGTGGCGGTTCGCCCCCAGAGGCCCTATTACTACATCAAACTGTGTTTCAATTTTCACATTAACGAAGGCGAAATTACATTGTTCGCCCAAAATACAAAAATACACCCGATCACATCAGAGGCATGCTTGCAGCTCCCTCACTCTGCGATAATAACAATATTCCAAAGGGTTTACAATTTTTCTTGACGAATGAATTTCTATTATTTAGATTACTATTTTATAAATGAATCCAATAACGTAATTAATAATAGAAATTTTAAGTGTGCCAAATAATTAGCAATTTCAAATGTTCCTAAAAAAACAATTTTAACCGTACAGTCGTGCTCAAAAGTATCCGAACGACCTGAATTGCATTTCGCCTGATTAGCATGCAACCCACGTAACGCTGCTGTCTAGCAGGTCCTCTAATCGCCCCTTCGTACAGTCGTTTGACTATTGAAAATAGTTCCAACAAGTCACCACTAGAAAACATTGCTCTGTATCGCAATAACTCAAGATGTAAAGTAATACTACGATATTACAAATATCAGGGAACACCTTATCACAGATAAGACTGTCCTTAAGGCTTGTAAGTTCACATTCCTTACAATAAATGACATACCAGAAATGTTACCACTCTCATCATTACGTCAGATAGGTAATGCACGTAGTAAGTTCGTCGTATTCATGATTTCTTCTTCAAAGTAACATACCGTACTTATTATTTAACACAAAATGACATTAAAAATTTAAGTTATTCACGAGCAGCTAGTTGAGAATATGTATGAACTTCAAATGACAAGACGAACCGTCTCGTTCTGCATATGGATTCAAACCCAGGTCATGCAGACTAAGCAAAGATTTCGTGACTGACGGAAACTAAGTCATTCCTGATTAGGCATACAGAGAGTGATATACCTCGATTTTAGACGCTATTAGTTAGCAAATATCAACTTTAAATAACATAATGCAAACAATTTTAACAGACGCGAAATCTTACCCAGTACCTATTGTCCCTGTTAAAACGAACTACGAGAGATGTTCTTAACAAGTAAGTTATTTGAAATGCCGTGAGGTAAAGCATTGTGTAGGACAGGGATTCGAACCCAGAAGCTAATCGGATAGATATCGAAGCACAGTCAACTGTGACATATCGCATTTTCTCGGTAGTAGCTAGATGTTTTAACTGAAATGACGAGACGAAACATTAATTTTTTCCTTCCCAGGACTCCAACCCAGCACCTATCGCTGTTATATTCTAGAGAAAACGAACGTTAAATAAGTGTTTGTTGCACCAGCTGCGACATGTGAGCGTGTTTGAACTAGAAATAACAGACGAAGAGTTCAGTGCTGAATGGGAATAGAGCCACACACATATCGTTGTTGACTACACACAAAGAGACGTCAGCTACGAAATTTTTCTCCACCAGCAGCTCGGAATAACATCTTGAACTTACAGTGATCTCGCAAATAGTTCTGTGTCTCAGTGGGAGTCAAAAACGTCAAATATCGTTAGTGTTGACAACGAATGAAAATACACTCCTGGAAATGGAAAAAAGAACACATTGACACCGGTGTGTCAGACCCGCCATACTTGCTCCGGACACTGCGAGAGGGCTGTACAAGCAATGATCACACGCACGGCACAGCGGACACACCAGGAACCGCGGTGTTGGCCGTCGAATGGCGCTAGCTGCGCAGCATTTGTGCACCGCCACCGTCAGTGTCAGCCAGTTTGCCGTGGCATACGGAGCTCCATCGCAGTCTTTAACACTGGTAGCATGCCGCGACAGCGTGGACGTGACCCGTATGTGCAGTTGACGGACTTTGAGCGAGGGCGTATAGTGGGCATGCGGGAGGCCGGGTGGACGTACCGCCGAATTGCTCAACACGTGGGGCGTGAGGTCTCCACAGTACATCGATGTTGTCGCCAGTGGTCGGCGGAAGGTGCACGTGCCCGTCGACCTGGGACCAGACCGCAGCGACGCACGGATGCACGCCAAGACCGTAGGATCCTACGCAGTGCCGTAGGGGACCGCACCGCCACTTCCCAGCAAATTAGGGACACTGTTGCTCCTGGGGTATCGGCGAGGACCATTCGCAACCGTCTCCATGAAGCTGGGCTACGGTCCCGCACACCGTTAGGCCGTCTTCCGCTCACGCCCCAACATCGTGCAGCCCGCCTCCAGTGGTGTCGCGACAGGCGTGAATGGAGGGACGAATGGAGACGTGTCGTCTTCAGCGATGAGAGTCGCTTCTGCCTTGGTGCCAATGATGGTCGTATGCGTGTTTGGCGCCGTGCAGGTGAGCGCCACAATCAGGACTGCATACAACCGAGGCACACAGGGCCAACACCCGGCATCATGGTGTGGGGAGCGATCTCCTACACTGGCCGTACACCACTGGTGATCGTCAAGGGGACACTGAATAGTGCACGGTACATCCAAACCGTCATCGAACCCATCGTTCTACCATTCCTAGACCGGCAAGGGAACTTGCTGTTCCAACAGGACAATGCACGTCCGCATGTATCCCGTGCCACCCAACGTGCTCTAGAAGGTGTAAGTCAACTACCCTGGCCAGCAAGATCTCCGGATCTGTCCCCCATTGAGCATGTTTGGGACTGGATGAAGCGTCGTCTCACGCGGTCTGCACGTCCAGCACGAACGCTGGTCCAACTGAGGCGCCAGGTGGAAATGGCATGGCAAGCCGTTCCACAGGACTACATCCAGCATCTCTACGATCGTCTCCATGGGAGAATAGCAGCCTGCATTGCTGCGAAAGGTGGATATACACTGTACTAGTGCCGACATTGTGCATGCTCTGTTGCCTGTGTCTATGTGCCTGTGGTTCTGTCAGTGTGATCATGTGATGTATCTGACCCCAGGAATGTGTCAATAAAGTTTCCCCTTCCTGGGACAATGAATTCACGGTGTTCTTATTTCAATTTCCAGGAGTGTACATTAAACATCGAAATTATTATCCACCAGCAGATAGGTTCTCATGGTAGAGCTTGATAATACATAATGAAATCTTTAGTGCCGGGCGAGGATTCGAACCCATTCACGCGCAATATGCGGAGATGTTGAGGAATCTGTAGTTTTGAACAAACAACAAATTGTAACCGAGCTGTATTGTCACGAAGGGAACAAATTCCGCGTTAAGGGCGGTCTGAGAATTCGCATATATCGTTGATGATTAATTTCTCTCTCATGTTTACTATTGTTTTACCAAAATTGAAGGAAACCTTACGAAAATTGTGAGCTGTACTGTAATAAATGTAAAGAAACTACCCACAATAACCTTACGACGAAAGTCTGTTTTAATAAAACTGAGTATCTGCGCATGAGCGTGCTTCTATTGACACGAATTGGTAAAATACTACTCACTTAGATTTTGATTGGGTCTGTGTTTAATTGATATACTGTGTCATACTCAAGATGTATGCAAATGTGCCATTTCATAAATAAAGTTATGTATTCCTAGAAACCCAAAATTTGCTTGTCAGCAGCGGAAAAAGGCGTTACATGGTGTGCAGCATTGTAAGTTTTTCACCATGAGCCAAAAGCATTTTCTTGCGATTTCCTTAGCGATGTTTGATCTGACTGTTTGTAGCTCTTTCACAGAAGGGATATCAACGCTACACTCAGTGAGACTGGAACTGCGAACCATAACAGACGCTTTTTCACAGGTCATCACGTTACCACAGAGCTGGCGGAGAAGTATGTGTCTTAGCTTCCTCTTACGAGACCAATAGTGGCTAGAACTCGTAAAACGCTATTTGAAGGACGAGATTAGTTGCGATTTCCACGTGCAACGACTTTCCTAGGCTGAAAACCGTAAATTTACAATCTTTTGTTACAGCTCAAGCGATAATAACTCAGATTATTCAATGGAAATGACAAGTAAAATCAAGTGAACTTTGAGGCTTAATTTCGTGCACACCAAGAAGTAACTCGTCGATCACAGAGTTGCCAAACATACATTACCTTGTTGCCAAATCTCAGTTACAATACCAGCAGGAAGAAGACGAACCAATGTGGTCTCACAGTGGGCTGGGAAGTGACCATAGCTGGCGTCTCCAAGTCGCGGCTGCTACGGCCTGGAATACTTAATGCGTCTGATTCGCATTTCTGTAACTAGGTTTAGGGACTGGAGCGTAGCTTTTAATAATACTCAGAACTGACTGCAAAATAAGCATCATACATCAGTGACTCTCATAGTTGTTTTTATATTTCTTTCGTAAGTGTACTCAAAACTAAGAAACTCATTCACAGACGCTTTCGTGCCTCGCCGATAGTCGAGCACAACAAACAAATAAAAATAAAAAAAGAATGTGTGTGTGTAGGTGTGTGTGTGTGTGTGTGTGTGTGTGTGTGTGTCAGAGAGAGAGAGAGAGAGAGAGTAAAAAATTGTAAAGAAATTGAATCATGGTATGCAAAGAAATCATTCATTAAAATGACACGTTCCATATCATTACGAAATATCGTATTCATGATCTATGAAACAAGAATTAATCTAATGTAATCTAATCTTATCATATCATGTTGATGACTAGCCATGAAGAGTCATGAATTACCGAAATTTTTGCTAATATCAGTAACCAAATCTAAACTTGAAAATAAAAGACGACAGTTTTTGTAATAAACCGGGACTTCTATCAAGACCCTGTTAACTAACCACGAAAGATGTCTGATATACCTCTATTCTGAAGTAACAAAGTGTGCATGCATTTAAAGATGATGTGCATGTTGTGAAGTTCTGTGACGGAGACACCAACCCAACACGTAATTGGATTGTTAACTAAGTAAAATCAAATGTTTCGTACCTGTTTTTCTTGCCAGCTGCTAGGTGGTAGAGTCTAAAATAAGGATACAAACTTTTGTGCTTAAGCGACAATCGAACTGCACATCTACCGTGCATCCAGGAATATAGCATAAGTATCAGTTGCTTACTCACCAATAGTAAGATGTGTGCGTGTTTGACCAGAAATAACGTCACATATTGCGATTGTTGGCAACACATGAAGAGACATTAAAAATGTACTTTAATTTTCACTAACAGACCGGTGTGCACGTGGTAGGGCTTCAAATGAAATTATGAATATTTTTGTACTGAATCAGGATTCGGAGTCACATACTCACCTATGGAGGACACCTAGAGAAGATTGCAGTCTTGAGAAAAGGAACGAAATGATTGAACTATACTGTTCCGAGAGATTCAGATCCTCGAAAGAAAAGATACGTATTCGAATCACAGACCAGCACCAAATTTTTCAACGTCTCTAGTTCAATCAAGTACAAGTAAAGTAAGAGCCCCGTTCCTTTAAATGGCTATCGGTTCACAAAATAAAACAAAATAAAATTTACTAATGTAAGTAAGTTTACTGGCGACTGTATTTCTGTTTACCATGACTTCCGCTATGTCTTTTCCCAACGTAAACCGGCTCTGCCCAGTTGGTAATGAAGGAACGTGATGTTTAATGCTGATTCTGAGTTATAACGTCTTTCTCCTGAGGTTAACAGAGGTGAAGTAAATCTGTTTGTGCCTCTTAAAAGTAAATGCCTGAACCCACGCATTTCACCTGTGATAGTTCGTTCCGCCAGACCATTGTGGCCATATTTCCTAGCCCCAGGAGTGTGCTGTAACAGATGATGTGCTTAGCTTACAAAATTAGTCATGGTGGAAAAAACGCGAGTCTATTACATGGTTCAGTAGAAGCAAGCTTCTGAAGCGGAGATTATGCTAGTCTCATGAAAGCAGGATGTAAAGACTCTTCTAGGCATCATAGGCTCGATGTGAAGCCATTCTGAAATTTTCACAAATTCAGTAAATTTCTTAGTTCGAGAAAATCCACTGGGAAGTGTGAAGTTACCAGATAATTCGATTATTACCTTCATTATTACTATCGTTTTCTTCATACCGCTGCTGGAGCACTGTACTTGAAGATCATTTGATGCCTTTTGGTCACTGTAGAAGTAGGAGGAAGGAGAAAGTATAAAAATGCAGTAAATGAAGCAGCCAAAAAGGAATACAAACGTCTCAAAAATGATATCGACAGGAAGTGCAAAATGGCTAAGCAGGGATGGCTAGATGACAAATGTAAGCATGTAGAGGCTTATCTCACTAGGGGTAAGATAGATACTGCCTACAGGAAAATTAAAGAGACCTTTGGAGAAAGGAGAACCACTTGCATGAATATCAAGAGCTTTGATGGAAACCCAGTTCTAAGCAAAGAAGGGAAAGCAGAAAGGTGGAAGGAGTATATAGAGGGCCTATACAAGGACGATGTACTTGAGGACAATATTACGGAAATGGAAGAGGATGTAGATAAAGATGAAATGGGAGATACAATACTGCGTGAAGAGTTTGACAGGGCACTGAAAGACCTGAGTCGAAACAAGGCCTCGGGAATAGACAGCATTCCATTAGAACTACTGACGGCCTTCGGAGAGCCAGTCATGACAAAACTCTACCATCTGGTGAGCAAGATGTATGAGACAGGCGAAATACCCTCAGACTTCAAGAAGAATATAATAATCCCAATCGCAAAGGAAGCAGGTGTTGACAGATGTGAAAATTACCGAACTATCAGTTTAATAAGTCACAGCTGCAAAATACTAGCGCGAATTCTTTGCAGACGAATGGAAAAACTGATAGAAGCCGACCTCGGGGAAGATCAGTTTGGATTCCGTAGAAATGTTGGAACACGTGAGGCAATACTGACCCTACGACTATTCTTAGAAGAAACATTAAGGATAGACAAACATACGTTTCTAGCATTTGTAGACTTAGAGAAAGCTATTGACAATGTTGATTGGAATACTCTCTTTCAAATTCTAAAGGTGGCAGGGGTAAAACACAGAGAGCGAAAGGCTATTTACAATTTGTACAGAAACCAGATGGCAGTTATAAGAGTCGAGGGGTATGAAAGGGAAGCAGTGGTTGGGAAGGGAGTGAGACAGGGTTGTAGCCTATCCCCGATGTTATTCAATCTGTATATTGAGCAAGCAATAAAAGAAACAAAAGAAAAGTTCGGAGTAGGTATTAAAATCCATGGAGAAGAAATCAAACTTTGAGGCTCGCCGATGACATTGTAATTCTGTCAGAGACAGCAAAGGACTTGGAAGAGCAGTTGAACGGAATGGACAGTGTCTTGAAAGGAGGGTATAAGATGAACATCAACAAAAGCAAAACGAGGATAATGGAATGTAGTCGAATTAAATCGGGTGATGCTGAGGGAATTAGATTAGGAAATGAGACACTTAAAGTAGTAAAGAAGTTTTGCTATTTGGGGAGCAAAATAACTGATGATGGTCGAAGTAGAGAGGATATAAAATGTAGACTGGCAATGGCAAGGAAATTTGTTAACATCGAGTATAGATTTAAATGTCAGGTAGTCATTTCTGAAAGTATTTGTATGGAGTGTAGCAATGTATGGAAGTGAAACGTTGCCGATAAATAGCTTAGACAAGAAGAGAATAGAAGCTTTCGAAATGTGGTGCTACAGAATAATGCTGAAGATTAGATGGGTTGATCACATAACTAATGAGGAGGTATTGAATAGAATTGGGGAAAAGAGGGTCTTGTGGCACAACTTGGCTAGAAGAAGGGATCGGTTGGTAGGACATGTTCTGAGACATCGAGGGATCACCAATTTAGTATTGGAGGGCAGCGTGGAGGGTAAAAATCATAGAGGGAGACCAAGAGATGAATATACTTAGCAGATTCAGAAGAATGTAGGCTGCAGTAGGTATTGGGAGATGAAGAGGCTTGCACAGGTTAGAGTAGCATGGAGAGCTGCATCAAACCAGTCTCAGGACTGAAGACCACAACAACAACAGAAGTAGTTTCCCAAGAACAGGTTCTTTCCCTGTCTACGGAATCCTTCTCATGTTAATATCAAATATTAGTAATTACTCGTGGATTACATTAAAACTAAAGTAATTGATGAAGACGTTACTTGATTACAAAAACGCGCTGCCTTTCTTCATTTACTTGCGCCTAAAATGGCTATCGAGTACTGCCAAACCAAAAGGCAACAGATCTTGATGCCTTCCGATGTACGTCGCTGTCAGTTCTTCCATATGATTTGGTCGACGTCACCTTTTTCAAGTTGTGTATGACTGAGAATGTTTTAGAAAATCAATTGTTTTCCTTTGCAATAAACAGAAAATATTTCATTCTAAGCTATCCAAGTACAAAATTTTCGCAATATTAGTTCAAATTTAATATTCGCTTCTATAACGTAGGAAAGTATTTCACAGTTGCAAAACTCGCACCCGACTCATTGACCTTACACTTAGTCGCTGACCATATATTATAGCTCAGAGTGACACCAGATTAAGCAACCTAATGTAGCGAAGGCTGTTTGCCAGTGCTCTTTCTGACCGTAAAATACGCAATTCACTCACTGGGCTCCGTAAGTACACTGTAACAGTAATTTCTGTGTGTATGCAATGCATACGGATTAGAATTTAGTGGTGCTCTCTCTTCCACTTCTGTATACAATATGACTGACCTAAACGGGCCCTTTATCATTACAGGCCCTGGGCAGTGCGACATCATACTGACAACAGTAATGTGCTTATACTGGCAGCCTGACTGTTCGTTTTACTGATTTTGTAATCATTTAAATAAAACAACATGACCTTCCAGTGGGAGACATTTTGTCCCACTTTTTCCCTCTGTGAAGTTTGTCAGTAAGCTTTTAGCCTTCCAGCCAGCGAAATGCGGCAGAGTACGGCCGGTAAACGATTCACAAACCACGATTTAGTGCCGTTAAGACGATTTATTTAAACGTCACAAGACTGCACATAGGTGCAATCGATTTCGAGGTGCAAAGTGTTTGTTATCTTACTTTTGTGACAGGTGGGTATAAGTGATTTCCAAATACTTTTTATTGTACTGAAATAATCTTTCGTTACAAAGTAACAAGGTAAGAGTTTTATTCGTATCTATTTTGTAGGAAACTGTAATCTTGATGGAAGATTATACACCTGAATGTTTGACACAACTGGTAGGAGAAAACGCTCTATATTAACCAAACCCCGCGCCTCCTCTCCATATCCTCCTATGACACGAGCACGGGATTCTCCTCGCATACCGCTACAGAGCTGTTCCTAGCACAGCTGAGAATTGCCAACATCGTCACAAACATTAGGCAACACTGTGAATTGACTCGCTAAATTCACTTTATATTCCCTTTCCATTTGATTGACTCGCGCTATATAAGCCTCTTGTAAACTACACTGAGACAGAAAATTCAATTTTTTGCCTAAAGAAATGCTATTCTTCACATAAGTGACAACTTTTATTATCTTTCACGATGCGTTATGAGGCTGAGTGACGAATACCATTATGAGAGTAGCGTACAGGCAGCAGTGTGTCCGTAGCCCGGTGGTAACGCCCGTGTCTCGGGTCAGAAGGGCTCAATCAGTCGTCAGTTCTAACCGGGGTAGGGGCCAGTGTATACAAGCTTTTTTTCTGATATATTTTATGGAGCCGCAAATTTCCAGAAAGAATTCTGTATCGAAATCGGAAGAAAACCTTTACACATCAAATCCTCTTGGTAGCTCGATTCAATAAGTTGTGTTAATGGTCATAGATCTTGGCTTTCTGACTGCCAAGCTGCTTCGCAATACCAGTGTCTCTGAAGAAATTCGAATCGACCATCAGCAACACGAAATTCAATATTGTTCTTCACTCAAGACTCACATACCAGGGTGATAAGTATGAAGGAAATGAACCTCTTGATTACTATAGGGCCTCTATGCAAAATTTCCACAGTAGCAAATAGGAACTCCCTGGAGACATTTGCTAACCGGCTCTAGCAACTCGCTTTTTCTCTGGGTAACTTCAAATACGGGCAATTTTGTCGCCTTAAATCCATTTGAATGTTTTAAATATCACTTGTGAACAGCGTTCACTTCTCCATTAATTAAGGTATAGACCTCAAAACAAGCAGTTTGCCTGAGTAGCTATAGAGCAGGTTCTGATAGTTATTGACACAATCTTTTGCATCCATTTACCATAGAGAATCAAAGAAAGAAATTAAACACATTACATTGCATTTACTCTCTGTGCCTTGACTAACACATATGAATCCATGACAATAATAAATTATTTGAGGAACCTCCCGTGAAAGGAAAAAGAACAGAATGCGACGCTTTAATTGTAGTGCACTGGATCAGAAACAATGAAATTAATTCTGTGCCATTCTAGTGTAATAAAATAATCATCAAATAAAAACGGTTTTGTGCCTCCTTTACTATCAAGAGTGAAACACAAATTGTAGACAGATTTTATGGATTAACCACTCAACAACAATAATGCATTTAACGCTGTCGAGAGTGAGGAGTGGAGCAGATATTGTTGGCAGAAGGCGAGACAATACAGCGCCTCAGCCCCCGCCGGTAGGCAGTAAACGGGTCCCAGAGAACTCAGACGCATGCGGTGTTCACAGAGGCAGATTGTCGGCAAAGAAATCTTTCGCTGAAACATTGTTGGACCAAACTGTTATTACCAGTGTGACAGAAAGCGAAATATATTGTAGATTAGCTTGAATTACACTCAGTTTCAGCACCGAGCGGAAAGGGGCGATAAAAACTTTGTCGACGTGTGCTTTTAGTTACCAGACTTCGTATTAGCTAGTCTCGCGTTTTACCTCAAGACTACGGTCATAGCCAACAATAAAGTGCTTAAACTGAAGTTAAGACTTCCTCCGGGACGTGCCGCAGTTTACGGTGTTGATAGATCGAGCATGTAGCCGGACATAGGATTCTGAGAGGAGCACTACCGTATCGGCCACCTTACGTGGACGACTCGGCGGTCAATTTTTTGCTCTAAGACTGTATCTACAACACATATTGCACGCTGAAGACCCGGAAAAATTAAAAAACAAAAGTAGTTTATGAGAGCAACGTTACCTATAACGTTCAAGTATTCATAGTATTGTATACGTGTGTGTAAACGCCTTCCAATGCCCACTCAAAGAAGACAAGGATACACAGTATACCTTCAATATTATAAATTTGCCTCAGTTTTCTGATGAACTCAGACTTAGGTTGATAATCATTTTGAATATTTAGCAGTACTTTATCCATTGCTGTTAAACTCGTTTTCAACCAATGATTCCCACAGCCACAGGAACACTACTTGTGATACCTCATAGAGAAAATACTTACGCAGTGCTATCAGACGAAAAGATCAACCTGACACAAACTGTGGGAAGTTTGTTCTACAACCTTCGTACCTGGATAATGAGCTTTTCTCTATTTGAGATGTTTGTGAGCATTGCTGCTTGAGACGATTCAAGACGAAACTAAATTCCTTCAGCTACGACAATGCTTAAAGAAATCGTCTTAACGGCACTAAATCGTGGTTTTGAATCGTTTACCGGCCGTACTCTGCCGTATTTCGCTGGCTGGAAGGCAAAAAGCTTACTGACAAATTTCACAGAACGAAAAGAGGGACAAAATGTCTCCCACTGGAAGGTCATGTTGTTTTATTTAAATGATTACGAAATCCGGTAAAACGAACAGTCAGGTTGTCAGTATAAGCAAATTACTGTAGTCAATATGATGTTGCAGTGCCCAGGGCCTGTAATGATAAAGGGACCGTTTTAGGTCAGGCATATTGTATATAGAAGTGGAAGAGAGAGCACCACTAAATTCTAATCCGTATGCATTGCATACACACTGAAATTACTATTACAGTGTACTTATGGAGCCCAATGAGTGAATTGCGTATTTTACGGTGAGAAAGAACACTGGCAAACAGCCTTCGCTACATTAGGTTACTTAATCTGGTGTCACTCTGAGCTATAATATATGGTCAGCGACTAAGTGTAAGGTCAATGAGTCTTGGATAGCTTAGAATGAAATATTTTCTGTTTATTGCAAAGGAAAACAACTGATTTTGTAAAACATTCGCTGCCATACACAACTTGAAAAAGGTGACGTCGACCAAATCATATGGAAGAACTGACAGCGATGTATATCGGAGGGCAGTAAGATCTCTTGTCTTTTGGTTTGGCAACACTCGATAGCCATTTCTAGGCCCAAGTAAATGAAGAAAGGCAGCGCGTTTCTGTTTCAAGTAAGGTCTTCATCAATTACTTTAGTTTTAGTGTAATCACGAGTAATTGCTGATGTTTGATATTAACATGAAAAGGATTCCGTAGACAGGGAAAGAACCCTGTTGGGTTCGTATCTCTGTCACAGAACTTCACACCATGCACTTCATCTTTAAATACATGCACACTTTGTTACTTCAGAATAGAGGTATATCAGACATCTTTCGTAGTTAATTAACAGGGACGAAAGGGTCTTGACAGAAGTCCCAGCATATTACAAAAATTGTCGTCTTTTGTTTTCAAGTTTAGATTTGGTTACTGGTATTTGCAAAAACTTCGGTAATTCATGACTCTTCATGGATAGTCATCAACATGATATGATTAGATTAGATTACATTAGATTAATTCTTGTTTCATAGTTCATGAATACAATATTTTGTAATGACGTGGAATGTGTCATTTTAATGAATGATTTCTTTACATATCATGATTCAATTTCTTTACAATTTTTTACTCTCTCTCTCTCTCTCTCTCTCTCCCTGTCACACACACACACACACACACACACACATTCTTTTTTTATTTTTATTTGTTTGTTGTGCTCGACTATCGGCGAGGCACGAAAGCGTCTGTGAATGAGTTTCTTAGTTTTGAGTACACTTACGAAAGAAATATAAAAACAACTATGGGAGTCACTGATGTATGATGCTTATTTTGCAGTCAGTTCTGAGTATTATTAAAAGCTACGCTCCAGTCCCTAAACCTAGTTACAGACTTGGAGACACCAGCTATGGTCACTTCCCAGCCCGCTGTGAGATCACATTGGTTCGTCTTCTTCCTGCTGGTATTGTAACTGAGATTTGGCAACAAGGCAATGTATGTTTGGCAACTCTGTGTTCGACGAGTTACTTCCTAGTGTGCACGGAATTAAGCCTCAAAGTTCACTTGATTTTACCTGTCATTTCCATTGAATAATCTGAGTTATTATCGCTTGAGGTGTAACAAAAGATTGTAAATTTACGGTTTTCAGCCCAGGAAAGTCGTTGCACGTGGAAATCGCAACTAATCTCGTCCTTCAAATAGCGGTTTATGAGTTCTAGCCACTATTAGTCTCGTAAGAGGAAGCTGAGACACATACTTCTCCGCCAGCTCTGTGGTTACGTGCTGACCTGTGAAAAAGCGTCTGTTATGGTTCGCAGTTCCAGTCTCACTGAGTGTAGCGTTGATATCCCTTCCGTGAAAGAGCTACAAACAGTCAGATCAAACATCGATAAGGAAATCGCAAGAAAATACTTTTGGCTCATGGTGAAAAGCTTACAATGCTGCACACCAGGTAACGCCTTTTTCCGCTGCTGACAAGCAAATTTTGGGTTTCTAGGAATACATAACTTTATTTATGAAATGCCACATTTGCATACATCTTGAGTATGACACAGCATATCAATTAAACACAGACCCAATCAAAATCTAAGTGAGTAGTATTTTACCAATTCGTGTCAATAGAGGCACGCTCATGTGCAGATATTCAGTTTTATTAAAACTGGCTTTCGTCGTAAGGTTATTGTGGGTAGTTTTATTACATTTCTTATAATACAGCTCACAATTTTCGTAAGGTTTCCTGTAATTTTGTTAAAACAATAGTAAACATGAGAGAGAAATTAATCATCAACGATATATGCGAATTCTCTGATGTTATCTATAACAGTCCGAAAATGCACATGCATTTTATTGATTACATGCATGTGGAAAACGTGTTCTGAGTTCAAGCTCTCAAACAAGGTTTGAAGAAGAATAAAATGGCACTACAGATGACAGCTAATGTAGAAAATACTTTTCCGACGTTTTTTGGCACGATGCGCTCTCCGCATACATAATACAAAAGTTTCGAGATGCATCTGCTGCCTGGTTGTCTATTACACCTGAAAAGATAAAATGTCGCAGAAGTTAGCCCTTTTCCCACATGCGACTATCTTAGCTTGAGAAGTGAAGAGAATTATGTTACAAGTTCCATTAGATTGATAACTTTAGCAGACAGCAGAATTGCGTTTTAAAAAATATAGCAGTGAATGTACTCAAACTCGAGACATCTTATCTATCGCGCGCGACACTTAGCATTACGCTGCTAGCTAACATGTAGCTGTAACAGCTCCAGAAGTCAACAACAATTCCTCCAGAACTTCTGCATTCCACAGCGCTGTGGGATAATGGATTTGGCCAGGTCAATACTTATAAGAGACAAACAGTTATACCTTTTCTTTTGGACTGCATACGTTTTCAACAAATAGAGTAGGTCAAGTCGAAAGGAACACTTCCTATTTAAATTGCTGCATCCTACACTGTTGGCAGTTCTGTGCGGGTGGCAGTTACGTGATTTTATTTCCGTGATTACAAAATAAAGTTGGATGTTTGCACCGTGTAGCCGAAGCAGCTAGTTCATTGTGATTCGGTCAACCAAATAAATGAATTTACTGAACATGCTGTAAATTGATACAGGGAGCCTGTGTGTCAGAATTCTCAGCCAGTGTGGCACAACGGAGTTATGATAGAAAAATGAGCCACTGAGGGGAGGATTTGGTGGTCTGTTGGGCTGATGATAGGTTCATATATCTATGGTCTGGGTTCGATTCCAACTTTGGTCAGTGATTTTAGATAGGGAGAGACAGATTCCATTCTCTTCTGGCTACACCAAGTGAAGAAGATATAATGTCATTGTGGTCTGAAATTCACTTTACAAATGATATTCCTTCTCTACCAAGTAGACGTTAGGTTAAGCCAGAATAAAGTCTGGAGTGGCGACATGTAGAAACTATCACCAGTAACCTTTCTTACACTAGTTATTTATTTCTAGTGACGAAACAAACGCTATGTAGGCTCACACGACACTTATTCCATCTTTTATCTGAGCTTCTGTATGCCGATAAAATTGGTTCTTAGCTGGGAATGCAACTCAGACCGCCTTTAACGCGGAATTTGTTCCCTTCGTGACAATACAGCTCTATTCCCAGTCAGCACTGAACTCTGCGTCATATTATTTCTAGTTCAAACATACTCACATGCCGGTTTAACAAACCTATATTTAACGTTCGTTTTCTCTAGAATATAACAGTGATAGGTGCTGGGTTGGAGTTCTGGGATGGAAAAAATTAATGTTTCATCTCGTCATTTCAGTTAAAACATCTAGCTACTGCCGAGAAAATGCGATATGTCACAGTTGATTGTGCTTCGATATCTATCTTATTAGGTTCTGGGTTCGAATCCCTGTCCAACACAAAACTTTACCTCACGGGATTTCAAGTAAGTTACCTGTTAAGAAGCAATATTTAAAATCTCTCGTAGGGGTAGGAATTCGCGTCCGTTAAAAATGTTTGCGTTATGTAATTAAAGTTGGTATTTGCTAATTGATACTGTCTAAAATCGAGATATATCATTCTCTGTATGCCTAATCAGGAATGACTGTTAGTTTCTATCAGTCACGAAATCTTTGCTTAGTCTGCATGACCTGGGTTTGAATCCACATGGCCGGCCGAAGTGGCCGTGCGGTTAAAGGCGCTGCAGTCTGGAACCGCAAGACCGCTACGGTCGCAGGTTCGAATCCTGCCTCGGGCATGGATGTTTGTGATGTCCTTAGGTTAGTTAGGTTTAACTAGTTCTAAGTTCTAGGGGACTAATGACCTCAGCAGTTGAGTCCCATAGTGCTCAGAGCCATTTGAACCATTTTTTTGAATCCACATGCAGAACGAGACGGTTCGTCGTGTCATTTGACGTTCATACATATTCTCAACTAGCTGCTCGTGAATAACTTAAATTTTTAATGTCATATTGTGTTTAATAATAAGTACGGTATGTTACTTTGAAGAGGAAATCACGAATACGACGAACGTATTACGTCCATCACCTATCTGACGTAATAATGAGAGTGGTAACATTTCAGGTATGTCATTTATTGTAATAAATGTAAACTTACAAGCCTTAAGGACAGTCTTATCTGTGATAAGGTGTTCCCTGATATATGTAGTATCGTAGTATTACTTTACATCTTGAGTTATTGCGATACAGAGCAGTGTTTTCTAGTGGTGACTTGGTGGAACTACACTCCTGGAAATTGAAATAAGAACACCGTGAATTCATTGTCCCAGGAAGGGGAAACTTTATTGACACATTCCTGGGGTCAGATACATCACATGATCACACTGACAGAACCACAGGCACATAGACACAGGCAACAGAGCATGCACAATGTCGGCACTAGTACAGTGTATATCCACCTTTCGCAGCAATGCAGGCTGCTATTCTCCCATGGAGACGATCGTAGAGATGCTGGATGTAGTCCTGTGGAACGGCTTGCCATGCCATTTCCACCTGGCGCCTCAGTTGGACCAGCGTTCGTGCTGGACGTGCAGACCGCGTGAGACGACGCTTCATCCAGTCCCAAACATGCTCAATTGGGGACAGATCCGGAGATCTTGCTGGCCAGGGTAGTTGACTTACACCTTCTAGAGCACGTTGGGTGACACGGGATACATGCGGACGTGCATTGTCCTGTTGGAACAGCAAGTTCCCTTGCCGGTCTAGGAATGGTAGAACGATGGGTTCGATGACAGTTTGGATGTACTGTGCACTATTCAGTGTCCCCTCGACGATCACCAGTGGTGTACGGCCAGTGTAGGAGATCGCTCCCCACACCATGATGCCGGGTGTTGGCCCTATGTGCCTCGATCGTATGCAGTCCTGATTGTGGCGATCACCTGCACGGCGCCAAACACGCATACGACCATCATTGGCACCAAGGCAGAAGCGACTCTCATCGCTGAAGACGACACGTCTCCATTCGTCCCTCCATTCACGCCTGTCGCGACACCACTGGAGGCGGGCTGCACGATGTTGGGGCGTGAGCGGAAGACGGCCTAACGGTGTGCGGGACCGTAGCCCAGCTTCATGGAGACGGTTGCGAATGGTCCTCGCCGATACCCCAGGAGCAACAGTGTCCCTAATTTGCTGGGAAGTGGCGGTGCGGTCCCCTACGGCACTGCGTAGGATCCTACGGTCTTGGTGTGCATCCGTGCGTCGCTGCGGTCCGGTCCCAGGTCTACGGGCACGTGCACCTTCCGCCGACCACTGGCGACAACATCGATGTACTGTGGAGACCTCACGCCCCACGTGTTGAGCAATTCGGCGGTACGTCCACCCGGCCTCCCGCATGCCCACTATACGCCCTCGCTCAAAGTCCGTCAACTGCACATACGGTTCACGTCCACGCTGTCGCAGCATGCTACCAGTGTTAAAGACTGCGATGGAGCTCCGTATGCCACGGCAAACTGGCTGACACTGACGGCGGCGGTGCACAAATGCTGCGCAGCTAGCGCCATTCGACGGCCAACACCGCGGTTCCTGGTGTGTCCGCTGTGCCGTGCGTGTGATCATTGCTTGTACAGCCCTCTCGCAGTGTCCGGAGCAAGTATGGTGTGTCTGACACACCGGTATCAATGTGTTCTTTTTTCCATTTCCAGGAGTGTATTTTCAATAGTCAAACGACTGTACGAAGGAGCGATTAGAGGACCTGCTAGACAGCTGCGTTATGTGGGTTGCATGCGAATCAGGCGAAATGCAATTCGGTTCGTTCGGATACTTTTGAGCATGACTGTGTATTCAGGACGACAGATTGTAATAACGAAAATAAAGTAGCTCCTTTTCATAAATATTGTATTGCAGAATAACATAGTGTACAAAATTATATGACATTTTTCAGGAAAACAGCTGAGATAATATTGAACTATCCAAAATTCGGAAAACGTTATTGGTATCGATTACTGTAGTTGGGAAAAGTAATGCTAGAGGAGGCTGTCCCTTTACAGTACGCAGCAATATATTGTGTAATATGCACCAAACGCAAAGTCGTGGCGACCCCTATTCTCCATTCCAAAATTTTCGAATTTCGCGCAGTGCCTTACTTCCACATAAATATCACAGTAACTATGACCATTAACGAAATGATGGGTGCATCATAATGAACCTGACATATAAAGCTACAAATAAAAAAAATTAATTTTTCGTAACCAAGTAATTTCTGTAAAAACGTTCGAGAAAGATTACAGGGCGTGAGCCTCGATTCTGTCATTGCCGATCGGTCGAAAGGTGGCAGACAGTGTCGGTGGCAGACCGTGTCTGAACAAATGAATAGACCCATCCAGTGCTTTGGACGGAAACCAATCACTGCGCATCGGCTACAGTATCCTGCGCGGATCCTACGGAACGGTTTTCAGTGCACTCGTCCTCACTAAGTAGATGGGACGGGTAATACGTTCTGGCATAGTGAGGCCGACAATAGCGTCTACCTGCCTTAAAGCTGATTTTCGCCGTGAAGCACTGTGCCCGATGCCATTATTGATTTAAAAACCTTTCAGTAAAAGCATACAAAGAAATTCCTGACAGAGAAACTCCCCTTATTGCATGTTGTGGACATTTGGTACGCTAAACTGGTATTAAACTCGTGAGCGAAGGTTAAATATTTAAATCGCCGTGTACAGGACACTGAATTTTGCTTAAAAAAATGAATGATTATAAAGCTCTCCCGAAGATAAAGCACAGGTGTATTTCGTGTACCTAAGCTACTCTTTAACATTTAAAGTGTGAAAAATTACTGGAATATTAACAAAGATTTTCTTTCAGCACTACATGTAGAGTCGTGCACTAAGTAGTTCTAATTCCATTGTAGCCTACAACTGCTGCATGTAACCTGATAACGACGGACTCGCTGATGCTACTTTGAGATGCAACCAAGGCTATGCCAACACATCTCGACTCACGTTCCGGTCATTGACCTACCTATCCGGATCCTGGCCATTGAGATGGATCCCAAAGCAGTCGACAGCGTCGCCTACAACCTATCCCTTCGTCCATCGCAGCTGGTCATCGCCGGCTGGTCCATCCACCTATCATTGCAGTCAAGCATCTCCTCACTTTACGCATCTGCTCTGATACTATAAACTGAAGTCGTTTCTATTGTATCTACTGAACGTACACCATACTACGAGGTGCATTCAAGTTCTAAGGCCTCCGATTTTTTTTCTAATTAACTACTCACCCGAAATCGATGAAACTGGCGTTACTTCCCGACGTAATCGCCATGCAGACGTACACATTTTTCACAACGCTGACGCCATGATTCCATGGCAGCGGCGAAGGCTTCTTTAGAAGTCTGTTTTGACCACTGGAAAATCGCTGAGGCATAGCAGCATGGCTGGTGAATGTGCGGCCACGGAGAGTGTCTTTCATTGTTGGAAAAAGCCAAAAGTCACTAGGAGCCAGGTCAGGTGAGTAAGGAGCATGAGGAATCACTTCAAAGTTGTTATTACGAAGAAACTGTTGCGTAACGTTAGCTCGATGTACGGGTGCGTTGTCTTGGTGAAACAGCACACACGCAGCCCTTCCCAGACGTTTTTGTTGCAGTGCAGGAAGGAATTTGTTCTTCAAAACATTTTCGTAGGATGCACCTGTTACCATAGTGCCCTTTGGGACGCCATGGGTAAGGATTACGCCCTTGCTGTCCCAGAACATGGACACCATCATTTTTTCAGCACTGGCGGTTACCCGAAATTTTTTTGGTGGCGGTGAATTCTGTGTGCTTCCATTGAGCTGACTGGCGCTTTGTTTCTGGATTAAAAAATGGCATCCACGTCTCGTCCATTGTCACAACCGACGAAAAGAAAGTGCCATTCATGCTGTCGTTGCGCGTCAACATTGCTTGGCAACATGCCACACGGGCAGCCGTGTGGTCGTCCGTCAGCATTCGTGGCACCCACCTGGATGACACTTTTCGCATTTTCAGGTCGTCGTGCAGGGTTGTGCGCACAGAACCCACAGGAATGCCAACTCTGGAGGCGATCTGTTCAACAGTCATTCGGCGATCCCCCAAAACAAGTCTTTCCACTTTCTCGATCATGTCGTCAGACCGGCTTGTGCGAGCCCAAGGTTGTTTCGGTTTGTTGTCACACGATGTTCTGCCTTCATTAAACAGTCGCACCCACGAATGCACTTTCGACACATCCATAACTCCATCACCACATGTCTCCTTCTACTGTTGATGAATTTCAATTGGTTTCACACCACACAAATTCAGGAAACGAATGATTGCACGCTGTTCAAGTAAGGAAAACGTCGCCATTTTAAGTATTTAAAACAGTTCTCATTCTCGCCGCTGGCGGTGAAATTCCATCTGCTATACGGTGCTGCCATCTCTGGGACGTATTGACAATGAACGCGGCCTCATTTTAAAACAATGCGCATGTTTCTATCCCTTTCCAGTCTGGAGGAAATAAATCGGAGGCCTTACAACTTGAATGCACCTTGTACATGTATCAAATATTAAAAGAGCATACGAAACAGGCACTCGATAAAAAGGACGTGCGCAACTACATTAACACAGTTATAAAAAAAAACAAAAACTCAAAGTAGTTGCAGAATTTTAAAAACCATGTATTCCATGGAGTTTCTAACAGAGCGATATATTCTGACAACTTATCTTCCAAAGAACTGCAGTTAACACACTGAGAATCTGTAACGTATATTTTGCCGTTTCCATTTTGCAGTGTTTAATAAGATCTTACATTTGTGAAATATTAACGTCAGAAGGAGCCATCACAGTTTTCTCCTGTTGACTACACCCAAGACAATTCCAGACTTTAATGCTGATAACACACAGTGCTTTACTGCAAAACTTAAAGCAATCTCTTATAATCAAATCACTTACACGAATGTCATGATGACGAAATACATTCGTTCATACTAATTTACTTAAAGTGTTCACTAGAAACCATCACTTACCTAAGACCAAACAACTGTTTAGCAGAGCTACTTTAAGTTCAGTTGATTATAATTATGTGATTACTAACCTTATTAGGTTATAGCGGAAGTTGAGTCACTGAGTGATGCAATACTGAATGGCTTTTCCAAAATGCATAACAGACGTCGTCTCTGCCACTCAAGGAGTTTTAAGCGCTAGATTTCGATAAAGTCTGTGATGTAATGTTTTACCAAATGTAAAACTTACTTTTATGTTATAATTAATATTTCTGTGTAATTTTTGATTGTCCAGTGTTTAGTGTTTTCTGAAAGGTAAATTATGTGGCGTCGTTTTCTTTTTCTTCTTACTGTGGCCACCAGACTGATCGGTCCTGTACCTCACGTAAATCTAATTTTATTATGAATAATAAAACATTCACTGAGATATTTATTCTCGTTCAGTAGCATTAAATCCGTACATGCTTGTTACTAATGACTCCGCATTTGTATGTTTTACAGCTTGTTAAACACGTTGGAAGTGGTCAGTTTGGTGGCATATGATCGTGCGCCATTAACGCGCTGTCGTTTACGCCACATTTGAGTGGAACCTGCAATCTAATGTCTTCAACGAATTCCGATTACTATTGTTATCATCGTACAAATAATTTCATTGGATTGAAACTTAACATTAACACGGTTTTGTATCCCCAGGCTCCCCGCTTGACAAGGACGATTTCTAGCATTGAACTACCCATCGGCATTCTAAGAGAAGAATCAGGCCTGCAAAATATGAAATATTTCACTTGAAGATAAAGTACATTGTTATTAATTATATGTCTATATGGGCATTGATCGTCCTCTTGCTGACGGCTATGTAATGCTGACACCTTTCAGTTAATTTTACTTTCATGCTTAAAAGCTTAACAGCAAACAGTCAACCCAACAGGGGGCCAATGTTATATCCTTTACCTTTTTAACAGCTTTTTTTTATCTTACCGCTATTGTGGTTCTAGGAATGTTCAATTGTGTGCGAAAACTCATGGGACGTAACTGCTAAGGTCATCAGTCCCTAAGCTTGCACACTACTTAACCTAAATTATCCTAAGGACAAACACACACACCCACGCCCGAGGAAGGACACGAACCTCCGCCGGGACCAGCCGCACAGTCCACGACTGTAGCGCCTTAGACCGCTCGGCTAATCTCGCGCGGCACTTGTGTTTCCTTATTTCCTCATCGCCGAAAGCTGAAATCGTTTTCTCTGGAATCCACTGTAGGTTTTCAACACATAATAGTTCTGGAACGGTCCTTCGATAAAAAAAAAAAATTGCCTCTTCTGATCATAAAGTTTTCGAAAGAGGTTACGGTCAGGTAACTATTATTTAAAGGGCGAAACGCAATCAACTGTGACATGGTAGTAGTTACTGAATCACTTTCAAGCCATTTAATGTCAGTCAAGAATGTAGAAAAATGCTTTAAGAAATAACAGACGTTCTCCTATTTTCATTTGCCACTGATTTTATACTTTGTATTTGCTCGATAACGAGTTGTGTGTGCCACAAGGCCATACCTTACCTGTCAGGCAGC
Source organism: Schistocerca americana (assembly GCF_021461395.2). NCBI lineage: Eukaryota > Metazoa > Arthropoda > Insecta > Orthoptera > Acrididae > Schistocerca > Schistocerca americana. The sequence goes on along the minus strand of NC_060123.1, from coordinate 573,353,327 downwards.
TAGTGGTATTCGCAAGCTCGTTATAGACACTAATTCGCACTCGCTAGCAGGGACTTCCCAACCTTCGATTGCCACACGAAACGTGGATTCCCTTGTGTTTCATCATTACAACTGTAGCTCGAATCTTTCACACAAAACGTCATTATGTAACACTTGAGTGAGCTGCTAGTGATATTTCTTTTAGCACAAAATTTACATTTTCCCGTGCTAAACCATTGGCGATTTCAAGAATTATGTAACAGAAGTGGTTCCACGCGACAGTGATCTATCCTGTGCAATATCTTTATCATTGATCTGTGCTATGAGATAGACTGTGATTGTCTGGAAAATGTAGGCTAATGACTCGTCCAGTTTCTATTCAAATAGCCATCGGGAACGCACATTGATACCCATGCACCTTGAGCTCCGTAAGGCATTCGAAGCAGCATCACACTAACATTAACTAAAGAAAAAAAATACAATTGTATCGATTATAGGGAGAAACTGCTGCTGGACAGAACTCAAGACATCATTCCCGACATGACGAATTTTATAGACAAAAGTGAAACTACGGGAGTGTCCCAATATCGTGTCATAAGTACGTCATTGTTTACAATGTATGTAAATGATTTCATGGAGAATGTCAGAAGCTTCGTGAGACTGTTGGTAGATGGTGTAGTCTATAGGAAGAAGGTAGTGACAAAATGCAAGATGGTCTGCAGGGACTGGCTGTTGATCATAAAAGCAAATAAAATTTATCACATTCTACATAATTATGCTCATGGAGCCATTAATATTTGATTACGCTATTAGTGTCTAAGACTCTATAAATTATAATCAGAGTAAGATAGCTAGGATGAACTATTCGGAGCCGCCTAACGTCGAATGACTACATAAAAGGAGTTGCAGAAGGAAGAAGATGCCAGACAGATTCACTAGACGAATCTTACGGAAAGGTTGTTTGTGAAATGAGGCTCGTAAAACACTTATTCTACCGGTTCTTCTGTTCGTCTGTATGGGACCCGTAATAAGTAGGATTACTAGAAGAGATTCTGAATGTCCAGCAACGAGTGATGCATTTTGTTGCAGTTCACTGAGTAATCGCGAGATCTTTATGTAAATGTTACAGCGCGGACTTTTAACTGAAGGGAAAGCTTACTGTAAAAGTTCCAAGAGGCAGTAACGTTCTAAAGGAGAAGCCCAATACACCGCGGTCCGATAAATCGCGGATTGTATATAACGTGGCGTAAATTATGTGCCCCAAAATAAAATACCATTTATGAATGGTTTTTGCACACTCTGTGTATTTTATGAACTTGAAAGGAATCTTATTACACTCTGCATGTATCATTTCTGCACCATAATTCACTCCTGCAACTTCCAAGCTCTCTAAACAATAACCAAAATAGATGGACGTAATTAAACTCAACCCTGAATTTGTCTTATCAACATATCAGGATTGTTGCTGGAGAGAAACTTTGAATACATAACTTACGGTTAAGATGTGATGGCCGGCCGGAGTGGCCGAGCGGTTCTAGGCGCTACAGTCTGGAACCGCGAGAACGCTACCGTCGCAGGTGCGAATCCTGCCTCGGGCGTGGATGTGTGTGATGTCCTTAGGTTAGTTAGGTTTAAGTAGTTCTAAGTTCTAGGAGACTGATGACCTCAGAAGTTAAGTCCCATAGTGCTCAGAGCCATTTGAACCATTTTTTAAGATGTGGTGCAGTCATTTTAATGACTATATAAAAGTGCTAGGTAATAATCGAAATAAGCACAACCATCATGTGGGTCGTACATTATCTGATTTGATTTCTGTGTGCTTGTTACGATGTCGCAGAAACGCAAAGCGTATTCTGTAAGTAATGAACTAAAAATTATTGATGATGTGAAAAATGGTGAAATTAATCAAGTTTATCACGTGTGTATGTTGCGCCTGAAGGAACAATCACGGGATGAGTGAAAGAAGAGAATAAACTTAGAAGGTCGGTAACCACACATGGAGGTGATTTGTAAATGGACAGAAAAAGGACTAAACTGGGAAAAGACACTGAACTTGACGAACCACCTATGGTGGTTTTTAATAAAGAGAAGTGAAGGTGTGCCACTTTGTGGGCCAATTATTAAAGCCCACGCTGAAAAACTTCGCTTTGAGTTACATACCAACAAAGATTTTGCAGTTTCCGACAGATAGTTTTCAAGATGGAAATGTCGCCATAGAATTCGACAAACGACCATCGAAGGAGAAGCAAAATTTTTCGACAGTGAATCTGCGTCACAGTTTCCTGAAATTCTACACGAAGTAACGGTAGATGAAAATTTAAATGATCATCAAGTGCATCATTGCGGTGAAACGGCGCTTCATTATAAATTGCTTCCAACTAGAACTCTCGATACAAAAAAATCAGGAAATAAAACCGGTTTAAATATGAATAAAGAGAGAATAACGCCCACCCCCGCCCCTCCCCTGTATGCCACAAATAAATCGGTCAGCCATTAGCTCTAACCTCTTTGTATAGGTAACAATCTGAGATGTTTCTTTGGTATCACAGATCGATACCGCAGCCACTGGCGTCTCACATTTGGCAGCAGAAACACTCCTTTCGGGCAGATCAGGTGGATCCAACGGTGTGTGCCCGCTGAGCCACGCCATCAGCAGCTCCGACTTACGAGCACTCTTTCCTGCCTCAGGGAGGTTAGCCACAGTTGCAGTCGTTGACAGTCTTCAGTCTTAGACAGCCTTCGACAGTTCGCTCGAGCATTGGTAGTGAGAGCCTCACACTGGATGACGCTCTTGGTAATAGGCGGGCTTTGCTGCTGTATGTTGTTTTGCGAAGTTTCTTCGTAATGCTTGGAGAAAGCTATAAATTACGTAACACTTCTGTTTGCTGCACAGGTTTGAAAATTACACACATCAAAAAAAGTTCTGCATTACCTCAGTTCCGAGGTTTCCGAAACTTGTACAGAAAATTCGATAAGAAAAAATGGTTCAAATGGCTCTGAGGACTATGGGACTTAACTTCTGAGGTCATCAGTCCCCTAGAACTTAGAACTACTTAAACCTAACTAACCTAAGGACATCACACAACACCCAGTCATCACGAGGCAGAGAAAAGTCCTGACCCCGCCGGGAATCGAACCCGGGAACCCGGGCGCGGGAAGCAAGAATGCTACCGCACGACCACGAGCTGCGGACAAATTGGATAAGAGATGAAGATAAACATCATATCCGCCCTTTTTATTGCTCATGAAAACCACACATTGCTTGTTGTACCACCATACCGCGGAACCTTTAAAGGTGGTGGTCCAGATTGCTGTACACACCAGTATCTCTAATACCCAGTAGCACTTCCTCCTGCATTCATGCATGCCTGTATTCACCGTGACATACTATCCACAAGTTTCCGACAGATTGTCCCACTCTTTAACGACGATTCGGATAGGTCCCTCAGATTGGTTGGTGGATCACAACGTCCATAAACATGAATTTTCAATCCATCTTACGCATCTTCGACACGGTTCATGTCAAGAGAATATGCTGGCAACTCCAGTCGGTCGATGTCGTTATCCTGAAGGAATTGATTTACAAGATGTGCACGATGGGGGCGCGAATTGTCGTCCGTGAAGACGAATGCCTCGCCTATATGCTGCCGATATGTTTGCACTGTCGGTCGGAGGATATGGCATTCACATATCGTACAGCCGTTACGGCGCCATCCATGACCACCAGCGGTGTACGTCGGCCCCACATAATGCCACCTTAAAACAGCAGGGATCCTCCATGTTGCTGCACTCGCTGGACAATGTGTCCAAGGCGTTGAACCTGACTGGGTTGCCTCCAAACACGTCTCCAACGACTGTCTGGTTGAAGGCATATGCGGCACTCGTCGGTGAAGAGAACGTGATGCCAATCCTGAGCGATCCATTCGGCATGTTACTGGGCCCATCCGTACCGCTTGGTTGCAAGATGGACCTCACCATAGACGTCATGAGTGAAGTTGCGCATCACGCCGCCTATTGTGCACAGTTTGAGTCACAACACGATGTCCTGTGGCTGCACGAAAAGCATTATTCGAGATGGTGGCGTTGCTGTCAGGGTTTCTCCGAACCATAATCCGTAGGTAGCGGCCATCCACTGTAGTAATAGCCCTTGGGCGGCCTGAGCGAGGCATGTTATCGACATTTCCTGTCTCTCTGTATCTCTTCCATGTCCCAACAACATCGCTTTGGTTCACTCCGAGACGCCTGGACACTTTCCTTGTGGAGAACCCTTCCTGGTACAAAGTAACAATGCGGACGGGATCGAGCTGCGGTATTGACCGTCTACGCATGGTTGAACTACAGACAACACGAGCCGTGTACCTCCTTCTTGGTGGAATGACTGGAAGTGATCGGCTGTCGGACCCCCTCCGTCTAATAGGTGCTGCTCATGCATGGTTGTTTACATCTTTGGGCAGGTTTAGTGACATTTCTGAACAGTCAAAGGGACTATGTCTGTGATGCAATATCCACAGTCAACGTCTATCTTCTGGAGTTATGTTAACCAGTGTGATGGAAAACTTTTTTTGATGTGTGTATTTCTCCCCTGTACAGGTTCCCTACATCCACATCTGCTGCACCACCATGTAGTCCACCTTTCCTTGCCGTTATGTACGAAGTACTTCACAACAGTTTCAAGCATGTACACAGGTCATCATTACAATACACTCAAAGCCATTCAAAGAATGCTTGGATGACGTGTCACATTTCACCAATTGGTTTCAAGAAGAGTTTGTCCCTTCGGTGTAGAAGCACCTTCGGTCACTTAAGTTGAGAGAAGATGCTCTACTAATCTTTGATCACTCATCCATCCGCTGATGTGTTACAGTCAGAAGATGGAAATCTAAAAACTTTGATTTTGACAAAAAACTGCACTAATTCAGCCGCTGGATCAGGGCATCATACGAGCATATGAAAATCATTATCGCCATCAACTGCTCACTTAAGTAGTAAATTTAGATGAGTAAATGGAAATGATCTAGAAATCATTCTGTCTTGTGAGTGTTGCGCATTCAGTTGGCTTGGCAACTACCAGGAATTGCTGGAACAAGTGTTCCACTGAATAAGATGCAACAGATGCACGCTGTAGTGACATAGATTTCAACAGCAGTGACATCCAGTCTGCATGAGAAGAGTGCAATGTTAATTGTGAAGCCTTGAACCGTTGGGTAGTCGTCGACAACGAAGAACCGATTTCTGAGATCGTACACGACAAGAACGTTATTGATGCTGTCTGAAATGGACGTAGTGAAGCAGTCGAGGATGAGGATGATGAAGCTGAAGAAGAAAGAATAGATGATGTTCCCAGTGAATGTGAAAAATTGGATAATGTAAATAAAGTGGTTACGTGGAAGCAGCAACAGAGTATACCAAACAAAAACGGAGATGATGCACTTGATGAGCATAAAACAATACACACTAAAAAAACTGCGTGAAATGACTTCTTCAAAGCAGTGGGCTAATGACGTACTGTAGCCTGCAGGCAGTACTGTAAATTACCATACTGTATTTGACAGTGTACTTTATACAACGTACTGAAACTCGAGCTTGGTCGACGTTTGAGGTTTTTCTGTTTGTTATTTGGCAAGTCTCTTTAAATTTAAATACAGTATAGTACAGAATACACTACTAGCCATTAAAATTGCTACACCTGGAAGATGTGCTACAAACGCGACATTTAACCGTGCTACAAACGCGACATTTAACCGACAGGAAGAAGATGCTGTGATACGCAAATGATTAGCTTTTCAGAGCATTCACACAAGGTTGGCACCGGTGGCGACACCCACAACGTGCTGACATGACGAAAGTTTCCAAACGATTTCTCATACACAAACAGCAGTTGCCGGCGTTGCCTGGTGAAACATTGTTGTGATGCCTCGTGTAAGGAGGAGAAATGCGTACCATCACCTTTCCGACTTTGATAAAGGTCGGATTGTAGCCTATTGCAATTGCGGTTTATCGTATCGCGACACTGCTGCTCGCGTTGGTCGCGATCCAATGACTGTTAGCAGAATATGGAATCGGTGGGTTCAGGAGGGTAATACGGAACACCGTGCTGGATCCCAACGGCCTCGTATCACTAGCAGTCGAGATGTCAGGCATCTTATCCGCATGGCTGTAACGGATCGTGCAGCCACGTCTCTATCCCTGAGTCAACAGATGGGGACATTTCCAAGGCAACAACCATCTGCACGAACAGTTCGACGACGTTTGCAGCAGCATGGACTGTCAACTCTGAGACCATGGCTGCGGTTACCCTTGACGCTGCATCACAGTCAGGAGCGCCTGCGATGGTGTACTCAACGACGAACCTGGGTGCACGAATGGCAAAACGTCATTTTTCGGATGAATCCAGGTTCTGTTTACAGCATCATGATGTTCGCATCCGTGTTTGGCGACATCGCGGTGAACGCACATTGGAAGCGTGTATTCGTCATTGCCATTCTGGCGTATCACCCGGGATGATGAAATGGGGTGCCATTGGTTACACGTCTCGGTCACTTCTTGTTCGCATTGACGGCTCTTTGAACAGTGGACGTTACATTTCAGATTCGTTACGACCCGTAGCTCTTACCCTTCTTTCGATCCCTGCGAAACCCTACATTTCCGCAGGATAATGCACGACCGCATGTTGCAGGTCCTGTACGGGCCTTTCTGGATACAGAAAATGTTCGACTGCTGCCCTGGCCAGCACATTCTCCTGATCTCTCACCAATTCAAAACTTCTGGTCAATGGTGGCCAAGCAACTGGGTCGTCACAATACGCCAGTCACTACTCTTGATTAACTGTGGTATCGTGTTGAAGCTGCATGGGCAGCTGTACCTGTACACGCCATCCAAGCTCTGTTTGACTCAATGCCCAGGCGTATCACGTCCAGAGGTGGTTGTTCTGGGTACTGATTTCTCAGGATCTATGCAACGCGTGAAAATGTAATCACATGTCCGTTCTAGTATAATATGTTTATCCAATGAATACCCGTTTACCAATTGCATTTCTTCTTGATGTAGCAGTTTTAATGGCCAGTAGTGTATATAGGGCTGCATTAAGCGTTTTCCATAACTTTCCATACATGTTTGTCATTATATAGCGCACTCTCGAAACACCGCGTGTACGCTATAACGTGGAAGTATAGCGTATCCCCCGACAACAGCGTTATATCGGGCTGCTACTAAAAACAGGATGACCCGAAACTCCGTTAACATTGGAAAACGCGCTAATTCACTGAACAATTGAGGTAGAGAGGTAAAACTTGACACACATACCTGAAATGACATGGGGTTTTATTGAAACCAAAAACGAGTGCAGAAGCCGGCCAACGGCAAACAGATGGCGCTGGACAGCAACACGTCAGTAACGCCGCATGAGAACACTCACAATGGTAGAATTCGAGGACTGTCGTGGAAATCCCATCGCACGACGAGAGAGGTTACAGTGTGGTGTGGATGTACCGCATCAGTAATGATCGGGCCATATTTCTTCCAGGAAATGCGGGGTGCTGCTTTTCAACCTGTCAGCGTGATTCATACGAGGTACGCCAATTTGTTACAGAATTGCATCATCCATAGGCTGGCTGATAAACACTTGCTGGATGGTGCGACTTTTATGCAGGATGGCGCTCCACCCCGCCTCGCTACACATGTGGAACATCTCTTGTGCAAATCGTTTAGCGACGATCGCGTGCGGAGCCGCCACTTTCGTCATGCCATCACAATCTGTGTGATTATTGGTTTTAGGATTACCTCAAGTCGCAAGTCTACCGCGAAAGTGCGACTTCTTTAGGGACTGTAGGGACAACACCCGATGACAGTTTCTCACCATAGCTACTGATATAGGGTACTCTACGGTGCTGTTCACAACATTGTCCCTCGATTTCTGTTATTGTTGATGAATGGCGTCCAACATGCCGAGCATTTGCTATAAAGAGCATCGTCATCGCTGAAAGTGAGTCGTTATGCTAAGTATTGCATTTTTATTACATGAAGCGCTATGTGCTGGTTATTTTGTGCACTTTTTTGGTTTCAATAAAAACCCATTTCAAGTGTGTGTATTAATTTTTACCTCTCTACCTACATTATTCCGCGATTTATTGAAACTTCAAATGTTTCTGACTTTTGGGTCATCCCGTACGACACACGAAATGACTACGACGAGAAAATCAGAAAAATTAGTGGTTATGTGGCCGACTGTCTTCCATGCACCATTCTCGAATGGGGTAGGAAATGTGGAATAATAGTGGTACACTATGTATATAGCGATAAACACCATACGGCTGTTTGGAGTATAGATGCAGACGGAATTTATATTGTTAACGAAGAAGCAGTTTTGTTTTGCGTACGCCCACTTGTTATAGATTAACAGTGTGAGAACAGAGAGAATATAGATCTGCAAAATTTTTGATGAAACGCTCATGGATATTAAAGATGTTTCAGCTGTAAACTACATTTAATGTAAAGGGTATTTCAAAAAGATTCACTTCATTACAGATAAATATATGAAGGGCTTATTTCAATAGTGGTACAAGTCCATTTTTGTTCTTTTAGAGATAAGAGACCTAAAGTTAAATAAGCGCTGAAAAATCGGCAGTTGAGATACCACAAATATCCGATCTTGCTAGAGATGAACCTTTCTTTCTGTTTGTTTGAATCACTAATTTCAGAAGCATTATAGGCAGAAAAGTGGAGGTAATGGACTTGACCACTATTGAAATAAGCCCTTCACATCTTCGTGAATAAAGACAGAAAATTTGCTGTACAGTATTACAAAGTTCTTATTTCAAAAGAACAATCCAGTTTTACAAGGGTATATCTTTTACATTCATATACGTACACCCTTGGAGGACTTCTCACAATATCGTTAGAATCAAAGTTATCATTTACCTTTCACTCATGGTCAACGTGCCCTCCAAAGGAAACACGAAAACCGTCCAGATGGTAGTTAAATTCATTTCCACCCACGATGACTTTTTTTTCAACAAGGGTTACGACAGCTACGAAACACGTATTCGAACATCTGGTCGGTTTTTCTCGGCAGTATCTGCCATGGGTCATAAGCACACCGAACAAAAAGCTTCTCATCCATAACGGCAATACCGTTTCAAGCCGCCTCTAGCCTACATAATAGCCGCAGTTTGGCGAGGAACGTTTTCCATACACAGATGAATTCATTCCGAGCGAGACAGTCCCAGCGAGGTAGCGCAAGCTGGACTTGCATTCGGGAAGACGACGCTTTAAATCCCTGTCCAGTCATGCAGAATTAGGTTTCCCGTGATTTCCCCTAAATTTCTCCACGCACATGCTGTAATGGTTCCCTTGAAAAGACAGAAAATCGAAAGCCGACATTTTAACTTCGTCTTTTAGGAAATCTTTCAAGTATCAGAATCGTACAAACATGGTGTCATTTGACAATCGCACAGTGTCTCGTGTGGACGCCATAGTAATAAGAATCTCTGGCTTAGAGAAACCACTGAAAGAGTTGAAAATAAATAAATCGCCAGTTCCGGATGGAATTCGTCTCCGGAACTGGGCCCTTACTTAGCTTGCATTTCTCGCGAATGTCTAGCCCAGCACAAAGTCCCATGTGACTAGAAAAAAATCGCAGATGGCTCCTATATATAAGAATGGTAAAAGAACAGACTCACAAAACTACATACCAGGAACGTTAATATCGGTTTGCTGGAGAATTCTAAAACTTATTCCAATATAATAAATTTTCTTGAGACCGAGAAGTTTATGTCCACAAATCAGTACGGTCTTAGAAAGCGTCGCTCGTGTGAAACTGATCTTTTCCCTTTCATCACATGATATACTGCAAACTATGGATGAAGGGAAACAGGCAGATTCTGTATTCCTAGACTTCCGAAAAGCATTTGACACGGTGCCTCACTGTAGAGTGTTAACGAAGGTACGAGCGTGAAGGATAGGTTCCCAAATATGTAAGCGGCCCGAAGATTTCTTAAGTAAGAGATCCCAGTATGTTGTCCTCTATTCCTAGTATTTATCAAAGATAAGAGTAGCGTCAGTAGCGCCCCAGGGAAGTGTGACAGGACCTCTAGTATTTTCTAAATAAGTAAATGATCTGGCGGGCAGGATCGGCAGCAATCTGCAGTTGTTTTCTGATGGTGTTGTGGTGCACGGGAAGGTGTCGAAAGGAGAGTGAGCCAAGATGACTTAGTCAAAATTTCTTGGTGCGGAGAATGGCAGCTAGTTTAAATGTAGAAAAATGTAAGTTAATACAGAACTGTAATGTTCGGACACAGCGTGAGTAGTGTCCTGCTTGATACAGTCACGTCGTTTAAATATCTGTTGTTCGAACCTACCGCTAACAAATCTAGCAACTCTTCTCTGAATCGATTCAGTGTCTTCCTTTAATCCGACCCAGTGCAGATCCCAAACACTCGAGCAGTATTCAGGAATAGCTCGTCCTAGGTACTGCCGAATTGCCCTCCGCCACACATCGTTGGGTGGCTTGCGGAGTATAAATGTAAATGTAAATGTAAACGTTGCAAAGTGACATGAAACGGTAACGAGCATGTGAGAACTGTGGTAGGGAAGCCGACTGGTCGATTTCGGTGTACTGGGAGAACTTTAGGAAAGTGTGGTTCTTCTGTAAAAGACGTAGAATGTAGGACGCTAGGACGAGCTATTCCTGAATACTGCTCGCGTGTTTGGGATCTGCACTGGGTCGGATTAAAGGAAGACACTGAATCGATTCAGAGGAGAGTTGCTAGATTTGTTAGCGGTAGGTTCGAACAACACGAAAGTATTACCACGATGCTTAGGGAAATTTAATGGGACTCCTTGCATGGAAGTCGATGCTCCTTTCGAGGAACACCATTGAAAAAATTTAGAGAAGCAGCAGTTGAAGCTTACTGCCGAACGATCCCACTGCGGCCAAAATACACTTCACGTAAGGACCACGAAGATAAGTTACGAGAAATTAGGGTACATATAGCCGTTTTTTCCCTCGCTCTATCTGCGACTGGAACAGGAAAGGAAACGTCCATTAGTGGTGAAGGGTGCCCTCCACCAGGTATCGTACGTAGGCTTGGGGGTCATGTATGTAGATGTAGGTGTAGAAAAGGGTACTGCCGAATTGATTTACATCCTTTCGTAATCCGAACTTGTGCTCCATCTCTGACGACGGTCTTCAGTCTTTCTTGTTTTTTGGTTTTTTGAAGCCTGTCATCAACCATTAGGTCCTGCAGAGCTACTAAACTAATGGGATACTGACCGCTATGTTTCACTCATTGTTCCAAGTAGTCCCAGACATTTTCTGTGTGATTAAGATCGGGTGCCTTGGCAGGTCAGACGAGGTGCTGTAGGACGCCTCACTGTTCCTCAAACCACGAAAATATGCTCGGTGCCCTACGAACATGGATGTTGTCATATTCAAAGACGGGAGTATTCACATCATACTTACCATGGAGACGTGGAAGCAAAGGCAATAATTCCTCAATGATAATGTTGAAATAAACTCCCTTTTTCTCGCTCCATCAAATTTCGGATATGAAGCAAGCCGCATAAATTCCACTTCTACATCCAATATTTCAGCCGTATACTTCAGAGAGAACGGAAAAATTGACGCTACAGCACTCGCTCCATGCTTTTGAACATGCCGGCCACTGATACACAGGCGCCAGAGACATTACTCGGGCCCAAAGAAGTCGCTACTACAGCGCCACCAGCCAGTTGGCATGTGTAAACACACTGTGAAACGGTTGGGTACTATGTATACGGAGTAGTGAAGCACATTGAAAATGGAGTGAGGTCATATTTCGTAAATATAGAAGGGCGTTTTATAAACTGGGATGAATAATATTTTTATCCTTTTTTGAGGCACTGTGGTATCGATAAGAAAGATAGATGGAAGCCCACTCTGTTCCTTCAAAGCGAATTAGAACAATCTGTGCTGGTATATTTGTGTAACAAGTCATGACATATATTTAGCACAATATGATTGACTGAATATGCAACATTGGTAGCCGAAAGTAAAGAGAAATTGGATTTTGCGTGAAATATAACGAAACACGTGGTAGCTGTAGGTTAAGATATGAACGTAAGTAAGAAGAAAGCGTCACAGGTGGACACGCAGCCAGGAAAGCAAGTCTTGAAGAGAGTCACATATTTTGATACTTGCGAAGGAGAGTGGATAAACATGATAAGTGCACTCAAGGCGCAGAAGCAAGGACAAGATCGAAGGTCGTTTAGCAGAATAAACAGTAGCTTATGTCCGAGAACATAAAAATCGCGCCTTGTTTTGAATGTATTAAAATGAGTCTGTAATCCGCAAAGACATTCGCCAAGAGAATTACATTTAGCGACAAAAATCGGAAAGTACGTGGCAATCAAGCAGATGTACTCCGTAATCAGTTCCTGTTGAACTTAAACACATCAGGTCCCAATTGATTTCCCGTGTCAAAGTATTTTATATGATATGATTAACAAATCGGCTTTTGTGAACCGCCTTTCTTAAACTGCACTCACAAGGAATACCTTGACTACGAGGTCTGAAGTTCACTATTTAGTAAGGCTCATGTGAAAGTGTTGTGTTAACAGCTATGACGGACTTCTATTGGCTGTGTGTATTACACTTCACAGAATGGACATCATTGTCATTCAAAAAATATTCAAAATAAACCATTAACTTACATCATGAACACCGAAAAAAATGGCGCGCCACGGTGATCACAAAGACTCGCTCCATCGAAAGCAAAGGTGAACTCCTTGGGAGTCACAAAACAAGCAGGGTGTTCAGTTAGGTATCCTCTTGTAAAGAATGCATATAGTATAATATTGGTGTAACGGAGTGATGAGAACTGATAGAATATGATGACATGCAGCCAAATGTGAAACAGTCCGTCATGAAGCTTATCGTGGAACTGACTATCCTTTAACGCGTAGCTGCAGATAGTGAGGTGATGTGTTCTGTAGGCAGGGAAAAATCGAACGTTCAGAGGCTGAAATTGTCCAGTGGTTCCAGGTGGTATGAATTGTAATGTCGCGCACTTTTCAGGAGGGATAGTTTGCTCTAAAAGAGCAGGGTTTTTTTTTTTTTTCGCTGACCGGGAATCAAAAGCAAAATGGTTCAAATGGCTCTGAACACTATGGGACTTAACTTCTGAGGTCATCAGTCCCCTAATCAAAAGCAAAAGCAAGCTGTTGGTCAAACGTAGTGTACATACCATATTTGTAGTTCTCTACGCCAATTTTCCCATTTTTGCTTGCTGTGACGTAAATATTCCCTACTGGCCTTGCAAAGATCACGCACACGAGAAAGAATTGTAGTGGGCGGATCACCTCCAACTTCTCGCACCACAATAAATAACTTTCGAGTCAATTGACCATCCATATGAACAGGTAACATAATTTTATAGGAGTGCATTAATGCGTTGATGTTAGTTTATCTTCCTCACAAGGGACTATTACTCAAATTGCGTGCAAGTGGAGTATCGTCTCAACTGTGTGATCGGACTCTTGATTTCCTCTCAGAGAGGTCACAATTCGTACTGACAGACGGTAAATCATCGAGTAGAACAGAAGCGATATCTGGAATTCCGCAAGATAGTGTCATAGGCCCTCTGCTGTTCTTGATTTACAGAAATGATCTATGTGATAATCTGAGCAGCCCCCTTATATTGATTGCAGATGACGCTGTAATTTACCATCTAGCAAGATCATCAGACGATCAATTCCAATTACAAAATGATCTAGAGAGAATTTCTGTATGGTGCGAAGAGTGGCAATTGGCACTAAACAAAGAAAAGCGCGAGGTCATCCACATGGGTACTAAAAGAAATCCGATAAATTTTGGGTATACGATAAATCGCACAAATATAAGGGCTATCAATTCGACTAAATACCTAGGAATTACAATTACGAGGAACTTAAATTGGAAAGACCACATAGATAATATTGTGGGAAGGCGAAACAAAGACTGCGCTTTGTTGCCAGAACACTTGGAAGATGCGACAAACCTACTAAAGAGACAGCCTACATTACACTTGTCCGTCCTCTGCTGGAATATTGCTGGGCGGTGTGGGATCCTTACCAAGTAGAATTGAGGGAGGACATTGAAAAAGTGCAAAGAAGGGCAGCTCGTTTCGTGTTATCGTGCAATAGGGATGAGAGTGTCACTGATATGATACGCGAGTAGGGGTGGCAGTCACTGAAACAAAGGCGGTTTTCTTTGAGGCGAGATCTATTTACGAAATTTCTATCACCAACTTTCTCTTCGGAATGCGAAAAAATTTTGTTGACACCCATCTTCATGAGAGAAATGATCATTACAATAAAATAAGAGAAATCAGAGTTCGAACGGAAAGATTTAGGTGTTCCTTTTTTTACACGCGCCATTCGAGAGTGTAATGGTAGTGAAGTAGTATAGAAATGGTTCGATGAACCCTCCGCCAGGCACTTAAGTGTGAATTGAGAGTAACCATGTAGATATAGATTTAGATATATCTCTCTTGGTACCATTAATTTCCAGGGTTCCTTTCATACGCATTTCCTTTTCAAATTCTGATTGGTCAGAGTTGAAAACCAATTCCTGACTGAACGAAGGGATAAGTTTGTTTATCTCATCTACAAATTTTCCGGTCGAGTCCACAGTTTCCTGTGCATTGTCAAGTTGCCGCTTTTTTTTGTTTGAAGTTATGCAATCAGCCACAGCTTCCCTTAAAATCACTATAATCAATGCCACATGCAATTTGACGTGCATAACGCAGTAGGTCACTATTACGCACATACCGTTAATTGTATCGAACAACCTTGAAACGCGCAAACACCAGTTTTTGTGACAAGTGCGCCGTGTCCCCCCTTGAACATCCGTAGTTTTCTTATGCACGGCACAGTAGTATTGCTGCGGACTTATTCGAAATCTGTTCATAATGGTTTTTTACTATGCTGCGGTTGATCTTCCTTGTACATAATTATGTTAAGTAGCCGCTAGTTTGACAAAGATTGTCCTTTACTACCTTTTACTGAAGACGGGATTTTCGGCTCCCTGTCCGACAAGGATGATGACCTACATGGGTCGATACCTGTTTCAATATATTTTCACTTGTTACGCACGTATCGTCATCATTTTGCTTCTCAGGTGCATTGTCTGCACAGTCGAACGTATACACCACCCATTCCACTAACCTATCTTGGAGAAACGCTAATATTTCATCTGCCACTTCTTTCTCAGTCTGAGAAAGTCCTTGGGTTCCTTTCTCACGAAATCCAGACCTCAGCAACTGTTGTTGTAGATATAATGCAATGTTTGCTCTGTTGATCGTTGTCATTGCTTCGTTTTGTATCAACACCACTAGCACTGTAGCACTGTTGTGAGCTGCTCTTCCACAAAGGAGCCCAACTAGGCTCCGTAGCCTCATACTGTGCTCACCATTGGATACACTTGTTGCTATCAGCAGCCATTATAGTGGTTGTATGGCAGACAATATGTGGGGCGTCGAACGCCGAAAACATCACTGGCCCTTCGCGACATCCCACTCAAGGATTTCTTGGCAGATTTTGTTATTATACCTTGAGGCGATGAAAATCATAAGATACTTCCTACCATCGTGTTGGACCCCCCTTTGCCCGATGTAGTACACCAGCTCGACGTGGCAACGACACAAGCCGTTGGAAATCCGCTGCAGAAATACTGGACCATTCTGACTCTACAGCCGTCCATAACTGCGAAAGTGTTTCAGGTGCGGGATTTTCTGCGCGAATTGATCTCTCGATTATTTTCTATGAGATCTATATCCGGCGAACTGGGTGGGCAATCATTCTCAAGAGCTGTCCAGAATGTTCTTCAAACAAATCGCGAACAGTTGTGACCTGGTGACATGGCGTATTGTCGTCAATAAAAATTCCACCGTTGTTTGGCTGCGAGTGGTCCCCAAGTAGCGGAAAATAATTATCCAATCCATTCCACGTAAACACAATCCACACCATTATGGAGCCGCCACCAGCTTGCACACTGCCTTGTTGACAACTTGGCTCCATGGCTTCGTGGGGTCTGCGCCACACTCTAACCCTACCATCAGCTCTTACCATCTGAAATCGGAATTCATCTGAACAGCCAGTGGTATTCCAGTCGTCTTGGGTCCAATCGATATGGTCAGCAGCCCAGAAGAGCCGCCACAGGCGGTCGTGCTGTTAGGAAAGGTACTCGCGTCAGTCGTCTGCTACCATAGGCCATTAACGCCAAAATCGCAGCACAAAATCGCATACGTTCGTCGCACGTCCCACATTGATTTCTGTTGTTACATATTTCAGGCAGTTTACTTGTATGTTAACACTGACAACTCGTCGCAAACGCCGCTGCTCCCGGTCGTTAAGTGAAAGTCGTTGACCACTGCGTAGTTCTTGAAATGTGGTATTCTCGCACACTCTTGCCTCTGTGGATCTTGGAATATTGAATTATCTAATTGTATATGAAATGGAATGTCCCATGCGTCTAGCTCCAACTACGATTCCATGTTCGAAGTCTCTTAATTGGCGTCGTACGGCCGTAATCAAAACGGAAACATTGTCACATGAATCACGTGAGTGTAGATGATAGTTCCGCCAATGCATTGCCTTTCTATGTCTTATGTCTGTGACACTACCGTTAACTGTCCGCAGCTCGTGGTCTTGCGGTAGCGTTGTCGCTTCCCGCGCACGGGGTCACGGGTTCGATTCCCGGCGGGTTCAGGGATTTCCTTTACCTCATGATGACTGGGTGTTGTGTCTTTCATCATCATTGACTCGCAAGTCGCCGAAGTGGCGGCAACTAAAAAGGACTTGCAATACGGCGACCGAACTTCCCCGCATGGGGCTTCCCAGCCAGCAATGCCATACGATCATTTTCCATACCGTTAACTGCACATGTGCACATCGCTATCCCATTACTTCTGTCGTTTATGTTAACAATAGCAAATTTTAATTACATTTTCCTATTCGTATTGGAAAAATCTCCACCCCGTTTAGCGAATGGGAAATAGGGATGTAACAAATTAAAAGCAGCAATGTCTTAGTTGATGTCATGCCATTGATCTGTCACTACATGGGTTATGTGTAGTGAAATACTTAAATGTGATCTATTAATTGTAATAAACCTGTACTATATGCCTCTAATTCACACACAAAATCACATGGATATATGAAAAGGACATAATATGAGTGGAAGTGTAGAAGTGGCAACAATATAGTTGTAAATAGATACTGAAATGAGCTGCGAAGATTCACTACAGATCTCTTAACAAAATATGTGTAGTTAAATAATCTTCTTGTATGCTATACTGGGTGTATCATAATTAATGCCGTAAATGAGTACAGTTGAAAGTACACGACACTAGAAGCAAAAATTCTCATTAAACATGGACTTTTAAAACGCATACCTTAACAGCTGTGAGCCCTTGTTCAGTAGAAGAGATGTGTTTCACAATGACGAAGCACAAGTAGTGATAGTAACTCTTAAGGTATGCACCTTAGAGCCCATGTTTACTGGACTTTTTTTCTTATTTTGGTGCATACTACCTCTTCCCAAAATAATGGGAAGCAGAGAGGCTGCAACAGAAGAGATTTGTTTCACAGCATCGATGATGAGGAAGTGGTCATAGCTCTTAAGGTATGCTTTTTAGAGCCCACTGAGACTTTTTTGCTTCTAGTATCATGTACTCCCAGCTGTATCGTTTACTCCATTAATCACGACACACTACTGAAAGATGCCTAGCATGAATAGGGGAAACAAGTTTGTACCGTCAAATAAAACATGCACTTGCAAAAGACGGACATTTTCTTTTGTCTATGACAAAGTGTAATAGGAGTATACGTCCTTTTGAAACCTTTCACAGATAAAAATTACCTGCTCAAACGGCACACCACCTGGATTATTGTCTTTTTCGGGCGATTCACGCTTAAGATTTTCCTCAATAGCCACACTATGCTGCAGAACTGGAAAATTCATTTCGACACAAAAATTTGGCATTAGCTAAGCAATATTGTTTCTTGCAGGAGGAGAACTTCGGGGAAGATTGGAAAGTGTGAAAGGGGTACCGAAAAATTGATGCTGTGAATATTAGGCATGCGTGAATAACTGGTTCGACAAGTCACACCCGTGAAAGACATGAATCTGGGTTCCATTCCCAGTCCAGTACAGTCTTAATCTTGAATGTAGGCCCATAAGTAGAGCATCTTCGCTCATATCCCAGGCTCTACTCGTATTACACTGTATTATTTTGCATCCCGTGTTCTGAATCTTAATGACATTTCTTCCACAAGAGGGACTTTAAATAAAGCTTTATTTAGCAAAAAAAAAAAAAAAAAAAAAATCGCGTAGGGTAAGATCAGAAGACGAGCAGGACATGGCGACCATTCCTTCGATCACAACAAAATGGTTCAAATGGCTCTGAGCACTATGGGACTTAACTGCTGAGGTCATCAGTCCCCTAGAACTCAGAACTACTTAAACCTAACTAACCTAAGGACATCACACACAACCATGTCCGAGGCAGGATTCGAAACTGCGACCGTAGCGGTCGCGCGGCTCCAGACTGTAGCGCCTAGAACCGCTCGGCCATTCCAGCCGGCGGATCACAACAAAGGCGTTAAGTATCTATCAGCGCAAGTTACTTCCGTGATATGTGAGAACGTAACGCACTACGCGTCTGATGTAGCCGAGTGAGAGACCTTGAGTCAATTAAACACGTACGTCAATTCGATTCGACTCCCTATTGTGCTAGTCACCAAATTCCAGATTCCCACCATCGGCTGAACACGTCATTTAGAAATCTTCACATCATTATAGATAAAGACGAGCGCCATCCTGATGTTACCTGGCACCACACGACTTCCTAGGAACTTCATCATTATTAGAAGACGAAGCAACTTGTCCTTTTGATAATCACCATGCGTTTCCAACACACAATTACCTGACGAACCACATAAAAACAGCTTTCTGATCTGAAATTGGGAACAGTGACGATTCTCATTTTATAGGATGTCGCAGGAAATGTGCAGCAGCTCGTTAAATAGGAAGGGAAGATCATAAAACGGGGGATCCAACCCACGATGTGCCCGTGGACGAGACAACGGTACCTTGGTAGGCGTGTGGAGTCAGGAAATGTTACCGGACGCATCTCCGCCAGCTGCGTTGTCGTAAAATTTTTAATTGGGTCACGAAAGTGAAACGCGGACTCCCGGACAAGAGCGTAAATCAACGCCTTAATTAGTAATCACAAAAAAAACCTCTCAGGATTCTTAGGTCTGTTGCTGGTTTTGCTACCGGAGTGCCTCTTGAAATGTTTATTTTTTCTCCTTTTAAAAAATACAGAGCATGTGGCGTATTTAATGTCAGGAGGCAGCTATACATCAAAGCGGCTAGGATCTAAAAGGCGAGTACTGCTACACGCGCTTGTTAAGATAAAGGCATTAGCATGCGCCCAAGGACAGAGCCGGCCTGCTCACCGAGACCTCTGCTCGCGTCTCACACCCGTTGCTGCGTGCTTGTTCAACGATGTCTTTGCAGATGGTTCAAATTCAAATGGCTCCGAGCACTATGGGACTTAACTTCTGAGGTCATCAGTCCCCCAGAACTTAGAACCACCTAAACCTAACTAACCCAAGGACATCACACACATCCATGCCCGATGCAGGATTCGAACCTGCGACCGTAGCGTTTGCAGATGGTGTGCAGAACATTTTGCGTGACAGGATCTCAGACATGCAGGGTTGGAAACCGTTACTAACGTCAAAACAGCACCGTGACTGCAGTCTGAGACTTACAAATTGTATGCATAGCTATCGGTCACCCCGCGCGGAGTTTTAAGCGACACCTAAGAGCGATTTTTTTGGGTGGGGGGGGGGGGGGGTAGGGGAAGGAGATTATTAGATTTATGACAGATATGATGCGAGGCACGAACTCAATTTCCTCACCTGTACCAACCTTGTCGTCTCAGATTAGCACTTCTACGCAATGACCTCAGTGATTTCCTGGACATATTCCAATATTTGATTTCTCTTGCAGTTCCTGCCCTCTGTGACTCCCTCTAGTACCATGAGAGTTATTCCCTGGTAATCCATGTCCTACCACCCTATCCCTCCATCTACGAGGGTCACTAAAAAGTGGAATGTAGTCGAATTAATTCGGGTGATGCTGAGAGAATTGGATTAGGAAATGAGACACTTAAAGTAGTAAAGGAGTTTTGCTATTTGGGGAGCAAAGTAACTGATGATGGTCGAAGTAGAGAGGATATAAAATGTAGACTGGCAATGGCAAGGAAAGCATTTCTGAAGAAGAGAAATTTGTTAACATCGAGTATAGGTTTAAGTGTCAGGAAGTTGTTTCTGAAAGTATTTGTATAGAGTGTAGCCATGTACGGAAGTGAAACATGGACGATAAATAGTTTGGACAAGAAGAGAATAGAAGCTTTCGAAATGTGGTGCTACAGAAGAATTCTGAAGATAAGATGGGTAGATCACATAACTAATGAGGAAGTATTGAATAGGATTGGGGAGAAGTGAAGTTTGTGGCACAACTTGACTAGAAGAAGGGATCGGTTGGTAGGACATGTTCTGAGGCATCAAGGGATCACCAATTTAGTATTGGAGGGCAGCGTGGAGGGTAAAAATCGTAGAGGGAGACCAAGAGATGAATACACTAAGCAAATTCAGAAGGATGTAGGTTGCAGTAGGTACTAGGAGAATAAGAAGCTTGCACAGGATAGAGTAGCATGGAGAGGCGCATCAAACCAGTCTCAGGACTGAAGACCACAACAACAACAACCATTTTTGTAAAAACACAGTTTTCATTCTGCATGTGTGAAAGTTATATAGTGCGTAGATACATCCTTCCCGCTTGTCTTCAACCTTTGTTCAACCTGTTCCCGTGAGTGGCGCCGTCACAGGATGTCTTCAAGATGGCTGCTACACTTGACGTTCGTCAGAAGCAACGTGCTGTCATAGAATTCCTGTGCTGTGAAAACGAGGCAGTGGGAAACATCCACAAGAGGTTGAAAAAGGTGTATGGAGATGCTGCTGTCGATCGCAGTACAGTTAGTCGGTGGGCAAGCAGATTACGTGATGAAAGCGGGCACGGCAATATTGAGGATTGTCCTCGCAGCGGCAGGCCTCGTACTGCACACACTCCAGACAATGTGCAGAAAGTTAACGAATTGGTGACTGCTGACAGACGCATCACAGTGAACGAATTGTCACGCTACATTGGGAGAGGGGAAGGAAGTGTTTGCAGAATACTGAAAGCGTTGGCGTTAAAAAAAGGTTTGTGCCAGGTGGGGTTCCCAGGATGTTGACAGTGGCTCACAAAGGAACAAGAAAACCGGTATGGAGCGAACTTTTGGAACAGTACCAGCATGGTGGGGATGAATTTCTTGGAAGAATTGTGACAGGTGATGAAACATGGCTCTATCATTTTTCACCAGAGACGAAGAGGCAATCAATGGAGTGGCATCATGCAAATTCACTCAAGAAAAAAAAAAATTCAAAACCACACCTTCTGCTGGAAAAGTTATGGCTACGGTGTTTTTCGATTCCGAAGGACTCTTGCTTGTGGACATCATGCCAAGTGGAACCACCATAAATTCTGATGCATATGTGACGACACTGAAGAAACTTCAAGCTCGACTGAGTCGTGTTCTACCACATCGGCAAAAGCAGGATGTTTTGCTGTTGGACGACAATGCACGGCCGCATGTCTGTCAAAACACCATGGAAGCGCTCACAAAACTCCGATGGACAACACTGAAACACCCGCCTTACAGTCCTGCCCTGGCTCCATGTGACTATCATCTCTTTGGGAAACTGAAAGACTCTTTTCGTGGAACAATGTTTGAAGATGATGACTCCCTGGTGCGCGCTGCCAAACGGTGGCTCCAACAGGTTGGTCCAGTATTTACCGTTCGGGTATACAGGCGCTGGTTCCAAGATGGCGTAAGGCAGTTGAGAGGGATGGAAATTACATGGAGAAATGAAAATATTGTTCCTAAAGGATGTATCTACACACTGTAAGACTTTCAAACATGTAGACTAAACGATGGATTTAAAAAAAAATAGTGTGCATTTCTTTTGGAGTGACCCTCGTATACAGTGTTTTCCGTGTATTCCTTTCCCTACCGATTCTGCGTAGAAATTCCTCATTTCTTACCTTATTTGTCCATTTCATTCTCTGGGTCCTTCAATCGCACAACATATTAAATGCTAAGATTCTCATCTTCTCAAGTTTTTAATCAGTTCACGATTCGCTTTCACTGAGTGATGTACTCGAAGTGGAAATTCACAGGAAGTTTCCCCTCAGGTTGAGGCCTGTGAGACTGGTAGATTTCTTTTAACGATGAACGGTTTCTTGTTCTATAATATCCTGATTCCTTCGTCCATCCCGTGTTACATTGCTTCCAAGGCGGCAGAATTACTTCAATTTATCTACCACACAGTCCTCGATTATCTTGCAAATTTTGTTGATGTCGTTTTTGATGATCGATAATATTCTCGTCTTTGCTCAGTTTACTCTCAATCCATATTCTGTGCTGAGTAGACTGCTCAAGCCATTCAAAGGGTCCTGTAATTCTTCCTCACTACACTGAGGTTATAAATGTCATCAGATTATCTTATCATCGATATCCATTCTCCTGAAATTGCAATACCTCTCCTGAAACTTTCTTTTACGTTCGCCGTTCCTTCCTCTATGTACAATGGAACTAAACTGATCTAGCAATGCATAATTCGTGACAAATATTGTACTGCAAATTTTCGCCATTGCTGGGAAGTGAATGGAGAACAAAAGTGTTGTATAAAATACATATTTAATCATCAGTTGCTTTGTTATTTAAAACCCAAATATCTATCGGTTTCAGTCACAGACCATCTTCATTACGGTTAAAACAGTTTAGGCCACATTTGTAATTACTTAAATAATGGCCGCGTCTCATATGTAATGTATAGGACATTTAAAGGCAAACATTCTAATAACATGCGTAACATGTTGTTAGTATGTTTGCATTTAAAAATCATGTATGTCATACCGGAATTCAAGGCATGCTCTACATATTGGACGTGGCCATTATTATGTAATGACAGATGTGATGTTGTGGCCTGAACTGTTTCAACCGTAATCCGTGAAGTTGGTCTGTGACAGAAACCGACCGATATTAGCGATTTAAATAAGGAAGTTGCTGTGATCCACGTCAGTCAGTACTTGGAAGGCAAGACATGCTGATTTTACGTTATCCGTTTTAGTCTTTTGGGCCCACTGCGTTGTAGATCTCTTTTAAGGACATAATGTAATTAAGATTCCAAACACGCTTCAAAGTCAGGTCGATTTATACGTTACGGTAGACCTATTTTGGCAAATATCCATCATCAGATTATCTTTAGGTAAATGGTGCATAACTTTTATACAATATTTCTAAAATTATAGGTAGATATTAATTAGAGAACATTATTATAAAATTTCTTGCATACGTCAGATGGATTTGAAATCCATATATTACCGTGATTCTGTCGTTGTCTCTTTGTTTTAATTTTACTCTATAGTGTTCTTGCAGTAATAACGGTTGGTTATACTATATACGACTAGGTATTGGATACAATTTTCAGACTGTCTTCCTTTTCTTTAGAGAAATAATAACTTTACAGCCTACTTGACAGATGTACCAACGATATTGTACGGCTACAATCAGTTTTCTTTATTATGCTAATTTACCTCCAATATAATGCTGTAATTTCGGCAATCTTTGCTAGTATATCGTTGGTGGTCTTGTGTAATCTCGATTGTTTCGTAATGTCTTGTGTCTCTAGGCGTTATTTCAAAAATTACATCGAAAACTTAATCGAAATTAGCGGCCTAGAACTCGAATAGAGGCACAAAGTAATGCGAAACAACGGGAGGTTACAGAAGACCACGAACGATACACTAGCAAAGATTACCGAAATTACAGAACGACCTTGGAGGTGAATGAGCATGATAAACAAAACTGATTGTAATCATACAATATCGCTGGCACATCTGTCAAATAAGCTGCCACATAACTGTTGCTCTAAAGAAAAGGAAGACAATCCGAAAATTATATCAGATACCAAGTTGTATCCAGTACAGCCAACCGTTGTTACGCCAAGAATACTAATGTGGTGTAACTAGAACAAACAGACAGCGACAGAATCAAGATAACGTGTGGATCTCAAACCCATCTGACGTATGTACGAAATTTTATAATAATGTTTCCTGATTAAAATTTACCTGTAATGTTAGAAATATTGTACCACAATTATGTACCATTTACCTACAGATAACCTGACGAGGGCTGTTTGCCGAAGTTGGCGTGTTGTAGCGACCTGACGTAGAAGCATTTTTGGAATCGTCATTACATAATCTGTCCATTTTGTTTTGGTTTCTTTCTCAGTGGCAAATGAAATAAAAAACTGTACATTTCTCCTTCAATAGAGTTGACTGTTGCACCGTAAAGAAACGCTTTTTTTAAATGAAAACTGTTTCATCTACATACGTTCTTCTTCATGCATGGAGTGCACGTTTTCACTGTAGAGATACGTGTAAAACCTAAATAATTCGTCGCTTTCAATATTTGACCAAGTTGATGGAAGATCACTACGAGTCGGGGCGTGGAATGTCAGAAGCTTGAACGTGGTAGGGAAACTAGAAAATCTGAAAAGTGAAATGCAAAGGCTCAATCTAGATATAGTAGGGGTCAGTGAAGTGAAGTGGAAGGAAGAAAAGGATTTCTGGTCAGATGAGTATCGGGTAATATCAACAGCAGCAGAAAATGGTATAACAGGTGTAGGATTCGTTATGAATAGGAAGGTAGGGCAGAGGGTGTGTTACTGTGAACCGTTCAGTGACCGGGTTGTTCTAATCAGAATCGACAGCAGACCAACACCGACAACGATAGTTCAGGTATACATGCCGACGTCGCAAGCTGAAGATGAACAGATAGAGAAAGTGTATGAGGATATTGAAAGGGTAATGCGGTATGTAAAGGGGGACGAAAATGTAATAGTCATGGGCGACTGGAATGCAGTTGTAGGGGAAGGAGTAGAAGAAAAGGATACAGGAGAATATGGGCTTGGGACTAGGAATGAAAGAGGAGAAAGACTAATTGAGTTCTGTAACAAGTTTCAGCTAGTAATAGCGAATACCCTGTTCAAGAATCACAAGAGGAGGAGGTATACTTGGAAAAAGCCGGGAGATACGGGAAGATTTCAATTAGATTACATCTTGGTCAGACAGAGATTCCGAAATCAGATACTGGATTGTAAGGCGTACCCAGGAGCAGATATAGACTCAGATCACAATGTAGTAGTGATGAAGAGTAGGCTGAAGTTCAAGACACTAGTCAGGAAGAATCAATACGCAAAGAAGTGGGATACAGAAGTACTAAGGAATGACGAGATACGTTTGAAGTTCTCTAACGCTATAGATACAGCAATAAGGAATAGCGCAGTAGGCAGTACAGTTGAAGAGAAATGGACATCTCTAAAAAGGGCCATCACAGAAGCTGGGAAGGAAAACATAGGTACAAAGAAGGTAGCTGCGAAGAAACCATGGGTAACAGAAGAAATACTTCAGTTGATTGATGAAAGGAGGAAGTACAAACATGTTCCGGGAAAATCAGGAATACAGAAACACAAGTCGCTGAGGAATGAAATAAACAGGAAGTGCAGGGAATCTAAGACGAAATGGCTGCAGGAAAAATGTGAAGGCATCGAAAAAGATATGATGTCGGAAGGACAGACTCAGCATACAGGAAAGTCAAAACAACCTTTGGTGACATTAAAAGCAACGGTGGTTACATTAAGAGTGCAACGGGAATTCCACTGTTAAATGCAGAGGAGAGAGCAAAATGGTTCAAATGGCTCTGAGCACTATGGGACTTAACAGCTGTGGTCATCAGTCCCCTAGAACTTAGAACTACTTAAACCTAACTAACCTAAGGACATCACACACATCCACGCCCGAGGCAGGATTCGAACCTGCGACCGTAGCAGTCGCGCGGTTCCGGACTGCGCGCCTAGAACCACGAGACCACCGCGGCCGGCCAGGAGAGAGCAGATAGGTGGAAAGAATACATTGAAAGCCTCTATGAGGGTGAGGATTTGTCTGATGTGATAGAAGAAGAAACAGGAGTCGATTTAGAAGAGATAGGGGATCCAGTATTAGAATCGGAATTTAAAAGAGCTTTGGAGGACTTACGGTCAAGTAAGGCAGAAGGGATAGATAACATTCCATCAGAATTTCTAAAATCATTGGGGGAAGTGGCAACAAAACGACTATTCACGTTGGTGTGTAGAATATATGAGTCTGGCGATATACCATCTGACTTTCGGAAAAGCATCATCCACACAATTCCGAAGACGGCAAGAGCTGACAAGTGCGAGAATTATCGCACAATCAGCTTAACAGCTCATGCATCGAAGCTGCTTACAAGAATAATATACAGAAGAATGGAAAAGAAAATTCAGAATGCGCTAGGTGACGATCAGTTTGGCTTTAGGAAAAGTAAAGGGACGAGAGAGGCAATTCTGACGTTACGGCTAATAATGGAAGCAAGGCTAAAGAAAGTTCAATACACTTTCATAGGATTTGTCGACCTGGAAGAAGCGTTCGACAATATAAAATGGTGCAAGCTGTTCGAGATTCTGAAAAAAGTAGGGGTAAGCTATAGGGAGAGACGGGTCATATACAATATGTACAACAACCAAGAGGGAATAATAAGAGTGGACGATCAAGAACGAAGTGCTCGTATTAAGAAGGGTGTAAGACAAGGCTGTAGCCTTTCGTCCCTACTCTTCAATATGTACATCGAGGAAGCAATGATGGAAATAAAAGAAAGGTTCAGGAGTGGAATTAAAATACAAGGTGAAAGGATATCAATGATACGATTCGCTGATGACATTGCTATCCTGAGTGAAAGTGAAGAAGAATTAAATGATCTGCTGAACGGAATGAACAGTCTAATGAGTACACAGTATGGTTTGAGAGTAAATCGGAGAAAGACGAAGGTAATGAGAAGCAGTAGAAATGAGAACAGCGAGAACTTAACACCAGGATTGATGGTCACGAAGTCAATGAAGTTAAGGAATTCTGCTACCTAGGCAGTAAAATAACCAATGACGGACGGAGCAAGGAGGACATCAAAAGCAGACTCGCTATGGCAAGAAAGGCATTTCTGGCCAAGAGAAGTCTACTAATATCAAATGCCAGCCTTAGTTTGAGGACGAAATTTCTGAGGATGTACGTCTTGAGTACAGCATTGTATGGTAGTGAAACATGGACTGTGGGAAAACCGGAACAGAAGAGAATCGAAGCATTTGAGATGTGGTGCTATAGACGAATGTTGGAAATTAGGTGGACTGATAAGGTAAGGAATGAGGAGGTTCTACGCAGAATCGGAGAGGAAAGGAATATGTGGAAAACACTGATAAGGAGAAGGGACAGGATGATAGGACACATCCTAAGACATGAGGGAATGACGTCCATGGTACTAGAGGGAGCTGTAGAGGGCAAAAACTGTAGAGGAACACAGAGATTGGAATACGTCAAGCAAATAATTGAGAATGTAGGTTGCAAGTCCTACTCTGAGATGAAGAGGTTAGCACAGGAAAGGAATTCGTGATGGGCCGCATCAAACCAGTCAGTAGACTGATGACCAAAAAAAAAAAAAAAAAAAAAAAAAACTATCTTATTTTTAAATATTTTTCAAATGCTTACTGTAACGTCTATACTGTTTTGGCAATATATCTTTACAGAGTCTGAAGATGACTCTTTCATAGAGTCGAAACCGGTCACTCACTCCAATAAAAAAAAAATACACTACTGGCCGTCAAAATTGCTACACCACAAAGATGACGTGCTACAGACGCGAAATTTAACCGACAGGAAGAATATGCTGTGATATGCAAATGATTAGCTTTTCAGAGCATTCACACAAGGTTGGCGCACATTTGCGACACCCTCAACGTGCTGACATGAGGAAAGTTTCCAACGGATTTCTCATACACATGTAAGGTGTCAGGCCAATCCAACACCTTCCATGAAAACCCTGACATGATAAGCAAATCCAGTAGTATGTCACATAGCTCCGAATAAATCGTGACATTAAATTAACCAAAGTAATACGAGTAACGTGCGAGCAAATGGAATACCACAGACTAACACAAGAATGCCTAAATGCATGTCATACCTTCCCACCGTGAGACAGACGCAGTTCCGAGGGGAGAAACGAGAACAAAAGCTGAGAGCAGAACCGTGTTAAGCTGGAAGGCCCTATGATAAGGGACGGACTCCCACGTCGCCTGCTAACCGCTAGGACCACGCCAGTCGCAAGTTTTAGCGTGAGACTTTTTCGCGTCTCTGTTGCGTCAGGAACACCCCCCAGCCCATGTTAAAAGATAGAGCCCTCCACAAGAACAGTATAGATCTTACGATAACACTAAAAGGACCACACCAGCTGCAAGTTTTAGCATGAGACTTTTTCGCGTCTCTGTTACGTTGCAAACTTTAAAAACATTGCCCCACCACGAAAAGTATAACGTTTCTCATTGGATGGACAGAATTTTTGTAGGTGGAGCTTAAGGTTAACATTGAGACCCTGATTGGTCAGATGAAAACACAGCCAGATAGTTTTTTTAAACCAACTTCGGTAAATTGTAGTAAGGAGAAGTTAGAGAGAGTTGCTTCCGAGACAGCGAGTTGAGCGGAGCTGTGCTGTCCGCCGCCCCCTGACGAACACCGACAAGGTGATGAACGCACGCGATGCCGCATATCAGCGCATAAAGCTTCACTCAGAACTGCAGAAGTCTCATCTGTTACACCCGCTTTTTGCGTAATACTAGTGTCGATCGTCAATTAAAGCTCATGGTGTTCACATTTGCCACTTGAAGTAAAAAACTGAAACGTGGTGATCTTTCTGTTATATAGCTATTGAGAAGCCACATCAACCACTGTAATTTACGACAAGTAATTAAAGATAATTGAGGGTCACTGTATACCATTTTGATAGTTTTCTCTTTTGTGAAACTTAATTTAAACATAGAGTATAGATGTGACATGGCCTAGGTCATCCTTCGATCCATTGTAGAACTTGGAGACCCATTCAGGGAATATTCGTTCACATTTTTGTTGAACGCAGTTGGTTTTTACCATCCTGTATTAAAACATTTCCTTTTATCAATAGTGCAATTTATAAACAATGTTTTGTGAGTAGAATAAAATTTCCAATGGTAAACTTAACTGCTTTTTCAACGTTATTTTACCAGCTAACTAAAAATAGAAAAGCCTTGAACCCCTTCCTCTAAATTTAGTTAGTATTAAGATTCTTTTACAGGGAGTGCAGTGGAGCTGACGCTGAAATCATAAAGTATTTGGTTATATCATCGCTAGTCTCACTGAACTATTCTGAACTCTACATGTCATGTGAGGTCTGACGTCTCCTTACCAGCAACAGGTCCCAGGTTCAAACTAGTCAATTCCCTAAAAAACATGCTTAGAGCGTCGTTGCGCGAAAGTGGTAGGGAGACACGATATAGAACAAACAGACACCACGCAGAATGTTAGACACAAACAGCAGTTGACCGGCGTTGCCTGGTGAAACGTTGTTGTGATGCTTCGTATTTGCAGGAGAAATGCGTACCATCACGTTTCTGGCTTTGATAAATGTCGGATTGTAGCCTATCGCGACTGCGGTTTATCGTATTTCGACATTGC
This sequence comes from Schistocerca americana, assembly GCF_021461395.2. Lineage (NCBI taxonomy): Eukaryota > Metazoa > Arthropoda > Insecta > Orthoptera > Acrididae > Schistocerca > Schistocerca americana. Next base: position 573,323,608 of record NC_060123.1, on the reverse strand, counting down.
TGCTCGTGTTGGTCGAGATCCATGGACTGTTAGCAGAATATGGAATCGGTGGGTTCAGGGGGGTAATACGGAACGATCCCTGAGTCAACAGATGGGAACGTTTGCAAGACAATAATCATCTGCAGGAACAGTTCGACGACGTTTGGAGCAGCATGGACTATCAGCTCGGAGACAATGGTTGCGGTTACCCTTGACGCTGCAGCACGGACGTGTCCTGCAATTTGTGCCGTATATTTTTGTTACATTGTGTACAGGGTGAGTGGCGTAAGACGTAAAACCTCTTTCATTTCATGAACCATTCAAGGTATCGAACGTGGTTTTTGGCAAACGACAGCAGGCAAAAGTGCAAGTGACTTTCTCCCTGTAACTCTCTTATCAACCCAGATACTAAAGCAAATAGGTTTTTTATGTACTCTCTTAACTTCATCCGAAAGCTCTTATAAAGACAAGTATAGTGTGCTATGAAACTGGTCACTGGTACACGTTTGCTGTTTCTACATATACATCTACACGGATACTCTGCGAATCACAAATAAGTGCATGGCAGAGAGTCCATCGAATCACTTCACAATTCACCATTATTCCAATCTCGCATGGCGCGGAAAGAACGAACACCTATATCTTCCCGTACGAGTTCTGATTTCCATTAATTATCATGGTGATCGTTTCTCCCTATGTACGTCGTCGTCAATAAAATATGTTCGTATTCGGAGGAGAAAGATGCTGATTGGGATTTCTAGAGAAGATTCCACCGCAACGAAAAACGCCTTTGTTTTAACGATGTCCACCCCAAATCCTGTATCATTTCTGTGACACTCTCTCTTCTATTTCGCGATAGTAAATTATGCTGCCCCTCTTTGAACTTTTTCGACATACTCCGTCAATACTATCTGGTAAGCATCCGACACCGCGCAGCAGTATTCTAAAAGAGGATGGACAAGAGTAGTGTAGGCATTCTCCTTAGTGGATCTGATACATTTTGTAAATGTCCTGGCAATAAAACGCAGTCTTTGGTCAGCCTTCCCCACAACATTTTCTATGTGTTCCTTACTGGGTATCTAGTTCAATTTACGGCTTTTAGATTTGAGTGATTTATCGTGTAACCGAAGTTTAACGGACTCCTTTTAGCACTCATGTGGATGACCTCATACTTTCCGTTATTTAGGCTCAATTGCCAATTTTCGCACCATACAGATATCTTTTCTAAATCGTTTTGCAATTTTTTTGAACTTCCAAGTATTTTACTAGTCAAAAACTGACAGCGTCATTTGCAAACAACCTAAGACGACTGCTCTGATTGTCACCCAAATCGTTTATATAGATAAGGAACAGCAAAGGGCCTATTGCACTACAAGACATAGGTAACAACATAGAGTTTTGGTTTTTGGCATTCTGGAAATTGTCCTAAATCTGAAAATAATTAATTTGATGTCACAATCACAACAGTTTCAGAGCGAAAGTGGCTGTTTCGGCCGTCACCAGCCATCCTCAGATCATAAAACACATGCTTCGGTTCAGTCCCACTCCACTATATAACGCCAGAAATCACTTCTGTCTTACTCGGTGATTTTCCGTCAATTACGAACTGTGACCTCTCTGACAGCCACGTAACTTAGCCGATATTACGTAAGTACGCAATTTCACTACAAGTCGCTTGTGTTGTAAAGTGTCAACAGCCTTCCGGAAATCCAGAAATACGGATTCAATCTGAAATCCCTTGTCAATATCAGTCAGCATGTCATGCGAGTAAAGACCTAGTTGTATTTCACAAGAAGGATGTTTCCTAAATCCATGTACTGTGTCAATAGACCGTTTTCTTCGAGGTAATTCATAATGTTCGAACACAAAATATGCTCCAAAATCCTGCTGCATGTTGTTGTTGTGGTCTTCAGTCCTGAGACTGGTTTGATGCAGCTCTCCATGCTACTCTATCCTGTGCAAGCTTTTTCATCTCCCAGTACCTACTGCAACCTACATCCTTCTGAATCTGCTTAGTGTATTCATCTCTTGGTCTCCCTCTACGATTTTTACCCTCCACGCTGCCCTCCTACACTAAATTGGTGATCCCTTGATGCCTCAGAACATGTGCTACCAACCGATCCCTTCTTCTGGTCAAGTTGTGCCACAAACTTCTCTTCTCCCCAATCCTATTCAATACTTCCTCATTAGCTATGTGATCTACCCATCTAATCTTCAGCATTCTTCTGTAGCACCACATTTCGAAAGCTTCTATTCACTTCTTGTCCAAACTATTTATCGTCCATGTTTCACTTCCATACATGGCTACACTCCATACGAATACTTTCAGAAATGACTTCCTGACACGTAAATCAATACTGGATGTTAACAAATTTCTCTTCTTCAGAAACGCTTTCCTTGCCATTGCCAGCCTACATTTTATATCCTCTCTACTTCGACCATCATCAGTTATTTTGCTCCCCAAATAGCAAAACTCCTTTACTACTTTAAGTGCCTCATTTCCTAATCTAATTCCCTCGGCATCACCCGATTTCATTAGACTACATTCCATTATCATTGTTTTGCTTTTGTTGATGTTCATCTTATATCCTCCTTTCAAGACACTGTCCATTCCATTCAACTGCTCTTCCAAGTCCTTTGCTGTCTCTGACAGAATTACAATGTCATAGGCGAACCTCAAAGTTTTTATTTCTTCTCCATGAATTTTAATACCTACTCCGAATTTTTCTTTTGTTTCCTTTACTGCTTGCTCAATATGCAGATTGAACAACATCGGGGAGAAGCTACAACCCTGTCTTACTCCCTTCCCAACCACTGCTTCCCTTTCATGTCCCTCGACTCTTATAACTGCCATCTGGTTTCTGTACAAATTGTAAATAGCCTTTCGCTCCCTGTATTTTACCCCTGCCACCTTCAGAATTTGCAGAAGTTGCATATCGATGTTAATAACATGGGTCTGCAATTTAGTGTATTACTCCTACTACCTTTCTTGAATGTTGGTGTAACATGTGCAACTTTCCAGTCTTTGGGTACAGATCTTAGTAAAGAACAAGATACGCTTATTTAATTTACATCGTGATCTACTGAAGCCTCATGCATAACTTCTTTCCACTTTACTATTCGTAACTTAAATGTCATCTAAAACCAGTATGTGTATATTCATGGAAGTGTACTACAAGAAAAATGTCATCTGCAGTCGAATGAAGTTCGTTCGAGAAAATTACAAACATTATTTTATTTTGTTACGTGATTGGAAGTTTCAATGTTTAAATTAGATTTGCAATTATAATTACTTTTTTCAGCCAACTAGTGTCCACATCAATGCAGTTGTCTCTTTTTCTCATCCTTAACTGCTGCGAAGTCTTCTACATTCGTTTCCAGAGTTGTTCTGATCTTTTTGGGGCCCCTGTTTTCAGATTCGGCCTTTCCCCCATATCTTTAGAAGGAATGTCCAGTGCCCACATACATTTCTCAGCTTTGGTGAATCACTCGTGTCACGTAATCATAAAAGGCAAATTTCATTTTCCGAATCGTGTCACTTACCTCCTCAACGTTCTCGTATATTATTATTATTATTTTAATCCGATTCTTTCAGTATGGTGCTATTAAGAGATAGAGTTTAAGTAATATAACGGTTGCTTAGTTTGAAGCTGAAAAATTTCGCAAAAGTATTCGAGAAATGCACTAAAATTGAAAATCTTGCCGCTGGAATAAGTTATTTCAGTGTGAATGCCTCCAAATGGGGCCCTCATGCCAGACTTCGTCGTCATAATCAACAAGGAACAAGGCTACGCTACTTCGATAAAACGGGGGTCCTCTTGGCACGAATTTTGCAGGCGACCACTATATGGTAACCTATACTGCCCCAGATGGGGCTAAGGACAACAACTTCAGATGAGTGTGCGCACTCATGTGTAAGTGATCAGAATTCACCAGTCGAAAGGCCTGATATGAAAGCCCCGCTATACATTGCACCAGCCAATTTCGGCCATTTTGTCTCTCAATTTTATCACATTTCTACTATAGTTTTGTGAAACTTACAAACGTCACCATCAACCACTGTTTAATCGCTGTATTTGAATTTTCAAGAGCTTGCGAAACCTTTTAAAAAGTGTATCGTACTATTTACAAAACCAATACAAGCTTCACTAATTTGGTTGATAGCAGAGTTCAGAGGGATTAAACAAAGATCAAAAATTACGCGTCGCTCTGTGTACTTTCATTTGATCGAAACCACGTTTCAATATCTTTAATAGTTCACAAAGCAAAAGGGGTGTTATGTGTTTTACCACTAGCCTCGTATACCAACCACTTGTGGGTAACGGTTTCCTTCGTGAATGACATCATATCAGAAAACTAAAAGGAAAGAAGAAATTTAATGGAAGAAACCGAATTCTTTTTATATCAGTTTGCTACAGACTTTTTCGGGTCATTAGAAACCCTCGTTACAATTCTAACGTGAGTACTAAAATCGATTTCTTAAAGAGGATCGATGTAACTAATATTAATAAATGCCACCTCACTGAACCAACTAGCTATTTATTTACTCTTATGTTAGGACATAGACTACGGACGCAGGTTCGAATCCTGCCTCGGGCATGGATGTGTGTGATATCCTTACGTTAGTTAGGATTAAGTAGTTCTAAGTTCTATGGGACTGATGACCTCATAAGTTAAGTCCCATAGTGCTCAGACCCATTTGAACCATTTTTTAAGACATAGAAACAACATGGAGTTCTGGTTTCTGGCATTCTGGAAATTCTTCTACATCTGAAAATAATTTATTTTCTGTCACAATCACAAATTAGCTGCTTCTCCGTCACCAGCCATCCTCAGATCATAAAACACATGCTGCGGTTCAGTCCCACTCCACTAAAGAAACCACTGTGTGACAATCTCCTTTATTTAATCGTTTTTCTAATTGTGAGATTTTTTCTTTAACTGTGTGTCTTATTTTAAGTGAAGTTTATCGCGCTAATGGGAACGTCGTACCTATTTACACATGAGAGTGTAAAACTTCGAATTCCAACCAGCTTGTAGCAAGTCCTATAACTTTTCCAGTACCTTAATGAGTCTCGAGACGACAAACAGGGATTATGTTTAGACATGCGCTGAAATATGTATTTGTCTTTCATGCAGACTGTTCCTTTGCCATGTTTCATATATTAGGGTGGATGATGCGGAGGTAGGGGGAGGAGGAGGGAGGGGAGGGGGGAGCGGGTGGGGAGCAGCCGGAATTCTACCCCCGGAATCCGGACTAACGTAAGGAGCCAAGACATCAATCAATTGCACCAACTGCACATCTGATGCGTTTATTAGATATTTGAAACAGTGTGAATGAAACACAAGTGACTGTAAGTTACGAGTGGAATACTACCTTCTCTGACAGAAAGAAGCGAAAAAGGGGAACATCAGGCCCTCTAATACAGAGCGTATATTTTCATCGTTTGTGAACCAGTCTTCCCTTTCATATCAGTGAGCTCGCAATTGTAGCACATAACAGATGAAAGCGGGAAATGTGATTTCTTTGAGCCGGGCCGACTTCCTTTGTATTTACCGACATATTGTTACCAAGGAGGCTAAATGCCGTATACGCACAGTGGGGGTACTCAAATTGTAAGTAATATATTTAATGCATTTTTCGAAACTGACCATCGTTACTGAAATTATTATTTTATGGTCCATTTGCAGACTCTCAAAGAAAGTTATGAAATGAAACTTTCTGGCGGATTAAAAGTAGTTGCTAGACAGGGATTCGAACCTGGGTCCTTTGAGCCTCACTCCCTCACAGAAAGACTACTGGCAGTACATCTATCTTCCATACTTCATCGAAGCTCTCCTCCGCACCCTGCTGGGCTAGTACTCTTGGAAGAAAGAATATTGCGGAGACATGGCTTAACCACACATTGTTTCCAGAAAGAATTTTACTCTGTAGCGGAGTGTTCACCGATTTGAAACTTCTGGGCAGATTAAAATTGTGTGACACACTGGGACTCTAGTCCCGCAAGGCATGCAAGGTATCTTCTTTGAAGTCTGGAAGGTAGCAGATGAGGTAATGACGGAACTAAAGGTGTAATGGGTGGGTCATGAGTCGTGCATGGATAGCTCAGTGGGTAGAACAATTGCCCACGAAAGGCAGAGGTCTAATGTTTGACTCCCAGCCCGCTGTACGGTTTTAATCTGACAAGAAGTTTCACATCAGCGCACATTTAGCTGCAGAATGAAAATTGATTCTCAAGGTGTAGCATACTCGTGTAGTCAAGTCAGGAAGCCCAACGAAATCTACTCCTTGACTCGTCCTGGCTCTTCAGCGACCTGTGTAGATATCTATAGAGGACTGTCAACTGCATATGTTTCTTGAAGTTCGTCCTTTCGTCGGGGAGCTATAAAACGGTGAGTTGTTAAAGGTTTGAAAGTCATTCCGTCACTGAGCGATGTGTCCCACTTTTTAAGATATTGGCATGGTATCCGGCAACAGTGTGGTCACATCTTCGATAGGCCGTCCTGATTCAGAGTCGTCTTAATTTGTCTAAATCACTCAGACGGACTATTTGAGGTCAGGGCTGAATTCGTGCGCTGCTTTTGCGCAGATGAGCTAATACTTCGTCTCTGTCGACATCGGTGACGACGATATTTTTAGCTTCCTTTCCTTCCATTTCACCATTCAGTATTTAACTGTCCATCTGATTTCACTGTACACTTAACCACTCACGGAAAGCATTCATGCACGACGAACTTTAGCCACTATAACAAGCTCTAGCGTTGCTGAATTCTGCATGTTTCTTCGAATCTGTTTCCACCTTCACATATTTTTTTAGCACACAACTCCGCTTTCTTCCATTAGAGCTCACTGTCCGCGTTCCAGGAACGGTTCCGTTTGCAAGGGCGCAGTGTAATCCAGTATTGTAGAGACGCCAATCAATAATGAAAATATTCATAGAAACGTCCGTGTAAGATTCCTCGATCTATACTAGACAGGTGCAGTATACATAAGAAGTAAGCACAGAGTTAACACTGCTTGAGACACACCGAAACTTGGCGTGTGCGCCTTCTACAGGGCCTTTTATAGGCGGCTAGGGCCCGGCGCGACAGGAAAATCAGGTATTTCTCCCCAGTTGTGGGACATTCGGTGGCATGACAGGACCCCGTAACGCGAGATAGCCGTAACTTGTTTCCAGAAGAAAGCCTTGCCCACCTACAACTCATATCCAAGGGCAAGATGGGGAAAGGATCCTTTTGTCGAAAGAGTCGAACTTATCGTCGACTGCAGCACCATGTCGCTTCAGCAGCTCATACGCTCTAATTGGAACGATACGAGTAAGTTTAATATGCTGTGCGTTACCCAGCTTTATTGTGCTAGTATCTCCCATATATTACAAAGGCTGTGTCTTGTAGAGAAAGCAACCAAAATGTCTATGCCTTCCAATATATTTTTTTAACTCCAAGTTCGCAAAGTGTCATTCTCCATGGTGAATGGAAGATTGAAATAAACGAAAAAAAAACAACTAGTTCAAGATGTGGTCTATATTACAACACACAGTCGGAAAAAATGACCTAAAACTCGCCGCTGACTTCCAGTTAATTCTTTGATAACCACCGGACAAAAGTTAAATAGTGGTGTCGTTTCAAACCTCAATTATTTTGACGATATTTCGTCATTACTATTTATAAATTTACTGTAGTAATTCTATGCACTTACTGTATAGTTTAAAGAACATTGCAGAAGTATAAGTTTCTGTACCAATCCAGTCTGTTTTCAGATATTCCTTAGAATTGAATAGTTTATGCGGAAATAATCTCGTAAGTTAAATAGTTATGCGTTAAAAAGCAAGCTGAAAAATTTGAAAAATAATCATTCAATTTAGTTACACCGATTCTTCACATCTCTCACCCCTAGTTTGGCAAAACTATGCTCATTGTACGCGAAACTACTGTAGTCATTACATGTTGTTCTAGTTTTCTTATCTCTGATTCTGGGACTAAATTCATCGTCTCCATTTGGCTTTCTGAATGTTGACTTCACGGTGTGACGTCTTCAGCACCTCTCCAAACATTCTTATTGCTGCACAGATGTGAGCTTGCATTCCTGGAATTTCCTTGCCTTGTCTGAGTTATGGTTTTATCATCTCTCGTCCAAGCTTCCTGAGAAGTCTACGCAATGGATTTGCATTTTGCAAATCTGGATCAACATCAGCTGTTTACGAATCATGAAAGTTTGTGCTAGACAGGGACTGGAATTCGGATTTCCCGATTATCATGAGCGGTCACCTTGACAACTTCAACTATCCAAGCACCCCTCCAGGACCGACCCAAACTTCCATACGTCACGTAGTCCACAATCCTTACGCTTGCACATTTCTTGATTCCTGCGCTACAAATTTTCACATGTCCCGAACAGCTGACGTCAACTCAGATTCGCAAAATGTGAGTACATTTCGTATAATTTACCATAACCGTCGTCAGAACAGTATTTTTATTCATAAATGCGTGCCTGTCTGAAGGACATTGTAACGTGAAGACACAGACACTGTATAAACAAAGACATTGTAACCATCAATAAAGATATTTGTGCCTTGCAGCATTGAAATTTTTGTGGCTCGTATTCAAAGTGGTTTATAAAATGTATGAACTGTTTGGTGCACTATTGATGATGTGGTAGAATAGATCAAGCAGTCATTAATTTTTCTCTGAACTGGATTTTGTTTTCCGAGCTGATTAAGTGTATCTGCCGGCCGGAGTGACCGGTGCGGTTCTAGGCGATACAGTCTGGAACCGAGCGACCGTTACGGTCGCAGGTTCGAATCCTGCCTCGGGCATGGATGTGTGTGATGTCCTTAGGTTCATTAGGTTCAATTAGTTCTAGGTTCTAGGCGATTGATGACCTCAGAAGTTAAGTCGCATAGTGCTCAGAGCCATTTGAACCATTTGAGTGTATCTACGGCACCGTCTATTAAGTCGCAATGAGGTATTGTTTCTGACTTACATGTGCAGCTGTCAGTTTTGTCGTTGTGATGTTCAGTAGGCAATAGATACACAGATTTGCTCTTTTTGGGCACAAAAAAACTAGTGTCCATTTGAAAGTCAAAGGTAGGCGACAGTACAGTTGCGTTCCCTACTAGTTGAAGTCCACAAGGAATTTCCAGTTTGGTCTTTCGGAGAGTTCTATACAATGTAAGATCCTTGTTCCCCAACAGGACACTTGTGAGAAAGTACTAAGTCGTTGAGTCAGACCAAAATAAGACACCACGTCTTTTGCCACTTGAGCACATAGGACTTTTTTTTCAGGAAATCCTTGCTTCACCAAATATACTTGAGGCGTTGCACAGTCATCAAGTGCCAAAAGTTTATCATATATCCCTGATTTTGTCTAATGCACAGTCTGAATGGGGGTTTTCTGCTAAATGCTATTAGTTGCTCATAGACGACCAAAGATGCATTCCTTCAATGCGGACGCATGCCAAGCCCAATCTTTTGCGGGAAGCAGAAACGGCTGGTGGGTCTACGCTAGTAGCGTGTAAAAGGTTGGCAATGTGAATGGAACTGTTGCAAAAATGATTGTGTGGACGATGTGGCCTATTTTACACCTTTTGATAGATCTATGTGAGGATCCTGTGCTGAGTATGTTTATATGTTTTGACGATGCCTGTACGGCCTTATCACTTTCGGACATGGTGTGGAAAAGATCTGAGGATGGTCATTACTGACTGAAACCGGTCATCGTCAAAAGAATTGATTGATATTGTGAAGAAAGACTGGAATAAAAAAGCGTTTGACAGAATTGGATCACTGTTCATACCCTCGACTATGTCGCAGCTGGTGGAACCGAAAGTGTGCTCGGATGGCCGAAGCAATTAAAGCTTTAGCAATATATCCGGGCTCGAGGCCCCATGTGACAACATGAATCCTGCAGGGTTTTCCATAAATCTGTAAGAGTACGAGCGGGTGGAGAGCTCTTCCGAACAGCACGCTGTCTGGGGAGTTTGCTGGCCAGCGGAAATGTTTAAACTCAGAAGAGTGTTCCTGGAGCCACTCTGTAACAATTCTGTACATGTGGGGTGTCGCACTGTCCTGCTGGAATCACGCAACTCCGTCGGAGTGCACAATTGACATGAATCATGAGTGGATGCAGATGATCAAACAGGATTCTTACGTGCGTGTCACCAGTCAGATTCGTATCTAGACGTACCAGGGGGTCTCACATCACTCCAACTGCACACGCCCCACACCATTAGAGAGCCTCCGCCAGCTTGAGCAGTCTTCTGCTGACATGTAGGGTCTTTGGATTCGTGAGCTTGTCTCCATACCCGTACACGTCCATCTGCACGAAACAATTTGAAACGAGACTCGTCCGACCAGAAAAAACGTTTCCAATCATCAACAGTCCAATGTCGGTGTTGACGGGCCCAGGCGAGGCGTAAAGCTTTGTGTCGTGCAGTCATCAGGGGTAAGCTGACACTTGTTGATGGCCCAGCACTGAAATCTGCTGTAATTTGCGGAATGGTTGCTCTTCTGTTACGTTGAATGATTCTCTTTAGTCGTCGCTGGTCCCGTTCTTGCAGGATATTTTTCTGGCCGCTGCGATGACGGAGATTTGATATTTTACCGGATTCCTGATATTCACAGTACACTGGTGAAATGGTCCTACGAGAAAATCCCGACTTCATCGCTACCTCGGAGATGCTGTGTTCCATTGCTCGTGTGCCATCTATAACACCACGTTCAAACTCACTTAAATCTTGCTGACATTCCAGCAGCAGTGAATGATGTAGCAACTGCGCCAGACACTTCTCTTACGTAGGCGTTGCCGACCGCAGCGCCGTATTCTGCCTGTTTACTTATCTCTGTATTTGTATACGCATGCCTATACCAGTTCCTTTGGCGCTTCATTGATTTGCTCAATCTTCTAAGAACGTACCCTCTCAGGACTTTGACACTAAACGTTACCATGATACAGAATTCCCCTCTTTCAGCGTTTGCCATTGGTACTTATCGATCATCTCTGTGACGCTTTCGTATTTAGTGAATCAACCTGTATCTGCACTACTTCCTCTATCAGTACTATCTGGTACAGATCCTACACTGACGAACAGTATTCAAGTATTGATCAACGAGTGTTTTGTAAGGTACTTCCTTTGTTGGTGGACTACACTTCATGAGGATTCTTCCAGTTAAGCTCAGTCTGATTGGCGCGAGGGACCCGAGGTATCTGGTGGCTATTTAGAGAATAATTTCATTTTGATTTACTTCTTACCCGAATGTACCTTTGAACGTGCATTTCACTGAAAATATCTAGACAACTTGACATGCCGCGGTATACGCTGAGTCTTGTTTGAAAACAAACGTGTTCCATTCACTCACACTTATGGTGATTTCTTATTGCTGGCTTTCTTATTAATGTGAAGGTATTTCCACAGAAAGAAAGGTAATTGTGGAAAGAATGGAATAAATCATAATTAGTTTATTACTGTGTAAACATACGCCGGAAACAACAGTGCCGTTAAGCCAAAGTATTAAGGAAATGTCCCTGAATAAACTGGTAAAACTTGTTGGTGAAGTTCGGATTCGCAATGTAAATTATGTTGGTGCATTCTTAAATGATTTTCAAGACCGTATAAAAATTTTATCCAATCCTTGTTGAAGTTTAAGTGGATATAAAAATAAATATACACTGTTGGGAAAAATGCTGCACCCTCAAGGGAGAGATCATTTTATTGACATGTGATGTGATAAGAAACTTCACCATTGTACGAGTATATGACAACAAATTCAGACGAAATGAAACGCATATGTCTCAGTAAAGCGTTTTCAGACAGTCGCGTCAATTCACCATGTACACCCCCCCCCCCCCCCCACCCACCTCCCCCCACCACTCTGACGGCAACGCTGAGTATTGTCGCACGTAAACGATCATTAGGGTGCCGAATGGTGTCCTGCGATAAAATGTCCCAGGCATCTTGAGCATTTTGTTGCGATTCGGCGATGGTTCTGGCAGGTCCTCGAGAGCGAAAAAGTTTCCTCTCCGTCATGTCCTATACGAGTTCAACTGGCAAGAGGATGTTGTAATGTTGCTGGCCAGGGCAGCTGTTATACACCACAATAATGCGTTGTGTCGCAGCAGCCTATGTGGGCATGCACTGTCTTGCCGAGAAACCACATCACCTGGCTGTTGAAGAATTGGCAGTAGCGCGGGGATAACAGCATGTGCAATGTAGTGGACAGTGGTTAATTTACCCTGCAGAGACACCAAGTGTGACTGCGAGTTGCAACTGATGCCAACCCCCCCCCCCCCACCCCTCGCGCACCAAGAAGCTTGGGATGGGGTCTGTGTATGAAGGACGAACACACTACGGAATAGGCAACTCACCAGGTGTATGCTGCACATGTCTACATCAATCAGTCGCATACTCGCATACTTACTCTCGCCCATTAGGACAACAGAACACCCTTCCACTTTACCGTCAACTCTTCCGCCACACCCGAAGAGCCATGCTTGACGAAATGGTAGTGTCAGTAGTAGTCTGGCCAGAGGCACACTTTAATCCTGCTGCAGACAGACAGTTCCCAATGATACCTGATGACATTGTAAGTAGGCTGTTTAGGTTTTTTTATTGGTAATGCCACCTCTGTATGAAAATCACTGGCTGTGCTGTGTGCAGTATGTGGCTGCTTTGCATTGTTGTAATACTCGCCATTGTAGTGTTAGGCAGCTGGATGCGAACAGCGCATAGCGTTGCGCAGTTGGAGGTAAGCCGCCAGCAGTGGTGGATGTGGGGAGAGAGATGGCGGAGTTTTGAAATTTGTCATGAACTGCTATATATATTATGACTATTATGGTAAATACATTGTTTGTTCTCTATCAAAATCTTTCATTTGCTAACAATGCATATCAGTAGATAGTGCCTTCGGTAGTTTGAATCTTTTATTTAGCTGGCAGTAGTGAAGCTCGCTGTATTGCTGTAGCTAGAGTAACGAAGATTTTTGTGAGGTAAGTGATTTGTGAAAGGTATAGGTTAATGTTAGTCAGGGCCATTCTTTTGTAGGGATTTTTGAAAGTCAGATTGGGTTGCGCTAAAAAATATTGTGTGTCAGTTTAAGCTCAGTCTTGTATAAATAGTTCAAGGGGGACCTTTCATATGGCGACCCTGCCAGGATACCTCACTGGAATCTTCTGATTTTTCCTTGTAGTTTGTGTAATTAGTGTAGCTTTTGTTTATTGCTAGTGCGTAATTATAGAGAGAATTTCCTTTGTAGTTGTAGTTTTTCATTGTTGTACAGTAAAACAGTTGTGGCATGAATGTAGATTTGCAGCAAGTATTTCGCAGCTGCATTTGCAATTAACTAGATATTATTTTCAGTGCTATGTTAATGTGTTCCCCTATATTTGCTCTTCGAATTGTGTTTTTCTGTGTTGTCATGTGAAATATTGTGACAATAATGGCGTGTGAAAAACGTAATACTAGGCTTCAAAGTAAACTGAGAAATGACAGTGAAGACAAAAGCAGTGTGTTAGCTTCGCAGAGTAATGAATTAACTAATGTTGAAAGTAGTAATTTGGTAACTGTGCATAGGGAAATGGTGCGGGTGGCAAACAATGGCGTAGGCAGTGAAACAATTAGTGAACAGGGAAGCATTATCGATCGATCGCTCGGCAACAGCTCGCCTCAGGAATCCGAAATGAGAGGACACAATTTTGCAAATACTGTAGATTCAGGTTTTGTGTCCTCACCGTTTTCTCAAATAAGTCAAGACACATTTTCTGCTTGTCAAAATGTGAATGTTGCCGGTGCAAATGCACTGCCGAAAAGCGTACAGGAACAGATTCCAGACACTAATGCATTGAGAAGATATAAGAAACAGATTTGGCAAAAATGAGTATTGTGCACTGAGAAATAATTATTTTGAAAGAAATATGAATAGAATACAGAAAGCAGGTATAGATAGGACTTTTTGGGATTAATGATGAATGAAGGGAGATCTCCAAGAAGTAAAGAAGGTTTTGTTTGCAAAATACTGCAGTAAAACAAACCCTGTCCTTTCCTTTTGTATTATTATGCTATGTGTTTGTGTACCCTTGCATATTTGTTTTCTTCCTGTCTCTGTCTACTGTTTCATAAAATTTTTTTCTCTTCTAATACTAAGCTACATTCACTATGATGAGGAATACTGTTATCCTCAAATATAATAGGCATTAATAATATGTTATTTACTTTGTAAAGATGTTTAGATATTATTTATCTGTTCTGTTTTGTTGCTCATGTGTGAAGTTGATGTTTCAAAAGTTATTCTGATCTTTTATGTAGGTACTTATAATTCCTGTAACACTGATGTATATGTTATTTTGATTCTTTTGTAAAGCCTGTATTACTACAAATGTTATCTGTATTATTATGTTTTTAATGATGTTTTCTGTATCTTTGTAATTGTATTTTCATGTTATAAAATTGTAATTGTCACCAGTTCATCATATTATTAACTTGTACGTTACATTTCACTGCACACAATTCTGTTGCTCATAGTATATGGACAATATGTGAGAAGTAGGGACTGATCGTGTTTGCACGTGTGTTAATAATTCAGCAAGGGACTGGGTAACAGTAATGCTGGTTCTAAGGACATTTCAAACAAATTCTTTGTGAGTGGACAAGTGGTGGTTTATGGACTTGCTATATTCACCGCAAGACTCTTCGATGGTGATTGTGCATCTGCACAGTCGGAACAGATGGCTGCTGGCCGTCTCTACAAGGACTATAGTGGGTCTGCATCTTTGATGGCCTACCATTACCATTATCTCTACAGGGACTACAGTGGGTCTGCATCTTTGATGACTCACCAACACCATTATTTCTACAAGGACTGCAGTGGGTCTGCACCTCTGGTGGCCCACCAATACCATACACTTTACCAGGACTACAGTGGGTCTGCTCTGTGATGACCTACCTACCAATATTCTCCAAAACTTCGACTGACTCTGCTGTGGGTTTGCTCTGATGTGGCCCATTACCTGTCTGCATGTCAAGAGTCAGCACTGTCTTTCCGTTGGAAGGACAACACTACTTCTTCAAGAATGCATGGAAATCCACTACTTCCGTGTGCATTTCTTTTACTGCTCAGACTTTGAGAAAAACAGTGCTATTTTATTGTGATGAACGATCAGGACTGTCTTTATGGACTGTGAGAAAATTTTAACTTTTGACCAACATTGTATCAATAAGTGTGTGCATTTGATATCTTTGTTATTGTAATTATGAAAAATTTCATCAAATCATTATTGACCACTGCCCAAAACAATTTGTAAAATTTTTGTGTGGAGCATAGGGGCTATGTAAGTAGGCTGTTTAGGTTTTTTTTATTGGTAACGCCACATCTGTATGAAAATCACTGGCTGTGCCGTGTGCAGTCTGTGGCTGCTTTGCATTGTTGTAAGACTCGCCATTGTAGTGTTAGGCAGCTGGATGCGAACAGCGCGTAGCGTTGCGCAGTTGGAGGTGAGCCGCCAGCAGTGGTGGATGTGGGGAGAGAGATGGCGGAGTTTTGAAATTTGTCATGAACTGCTATGTATATTATGACTATTATGGTAAATACATTGTTTGCTCTCTATCAAAATCATTCGTTTGCTAACTATGCATATCAGTAGTTAGTGCCTTCGGTAGTTTGAATCTTTTATTTAGCTGGCAGTAGTGGCGCTCGCTGTATTGCTGTAGCTAGAGTAACGAAGATTTTTGTGAGGTAAGTGATTTGTGAAAGGTATAGGTTAATGTTAGTCAGTGCCATTCTTTTGTAGGGAATTTTGAAAGTCAGATTGGGTTGCGCTAAAAAATATTGTGTGTCAGTTTAAGCTCAGTCTTGTATAAATAGTTCAAAGGGGACGTTTCAAA
Source organism: Schistocerca americana (assembly GCF_021461395.2). Lineage (NCBI taxonomy): Eukaryota > Metazoa > Arthropoda > Insecta > Orthoptera > Acrididae > Schistocerca > Schistocerca americana. The sequence continues at coordinate 573,307,754 of NC_060123.1, read as the reverse complement.
ATGTCAGGTGCTACATATGCCTGGCTATCGACCATGGATGGTGTTCCGTCGGCCAACGCCGCTCGCACATTGCATCGATCTGGACGTGCGTCTCCACGATGCGGACGTTCAGTACCTGGTCTATCGGTGGGGGAACGTTTCGCTGACCACTCTTGAGAGAAACGCCATACCACAGTTACATTGCGCCCAACATGTGCAGCGATTTGTCGATGCGTCCACCCAGCTTCCCACAGGCTCACAGCGTGATCCCGTTCAAATGGCTGAAGCTGTTCAGCAGGAGTAACTACTCTTCAGTGAGGCATGATTCTACCCTAGAATGAATGTTGCGCATAGTGTTCATCTCTAAACTCAGCACTGTTACTGCAAAGTCAAACAGAGGGTCGACAGACAGGCTTACTGAGCACCACATGATCGCCGATGGTCGTGTCAAATGAAGTACTATAACCCCTCAGTATGCACATACACTATGTGATAAAAAGTATCCGGACACCTCGCTGAAAATGACTTAAAAGTTCGTGGCGCCCTACATCGATAATGCTGGAATTCAGTACGGCGTTGGCCCATCCTTAGCCTTGATGATGGTTTCCACTCTCGCAGGCGTACTTTCAAATTAGGTGCTGGGAGGTTTCATGAGGAATGGCAGACCATTCTTCAGGGAGTGTTGCACTGAGGAGAGGTACCGATGTCGCTCGGTGAGGCCTGGCACTAAGTCCCAAAGATATTCTACAGCATTCAGGGTAAGACTCTGTGCACGCCAGTCCATTACAGGGATGTTATTGTCGTGTAACTACTCCGCCACAGGCCGTGCGTTATGAACAGGTGCTTCATCGTGTTGAAAGATGCAGTCACCATTCCCAAATTCCTCTTCAACAGTGGGAAGCAAGAAGGTGATTAAAATATCATTGTAGGTCTGTGCAGTGATAGTGCCACGCAAAACAACATGGGGTGCAAGACCCCTCCATGAAATGCACGGCTACACCATAACACCACCACCTCCGGATTTTACTGTTGGTACTACACATGCTGGCAGATGACGTTCACCGGGCATTCTCTATACCGACACCCTGCCATCGAATCGACACATTGTGTACCGTGATTCGTCACTCCACACAACGTTCTTCCACTGTTCAATCGTCCGCTGTTTACGCTACTTAAACCAATCGAGGCGTCGTTTGGCACTTACCGGCAGGGTGTGTGGCTTATGAGCAGCCGCTCGACCATGAAATCCGTTTTCTCACCTCCAACATAACTGTCATAGACTTGTAGTGGATCCTGATGCAATTTGGAATTCCTTAGTGATGGTCTGGTTCGACGTTTGCCTATTACACGTTATGACCCTCTTCAACTGTCAGCGGTCTCTGTCAGTCAACAGACGAGGTCGGCCTGAAGCCTTTTTTGCTGCACGTGTCCCTTCACGTTCCCACTTCACTATCAAACTGTAAACAGTGGACCTATGGATGTTTAGGAGTGTGGAAATCTCGCATACAGACATATGACACAAGTGACACCCAATCGCCTGACCACTTTCGAAGTCCGTGAGCCGTGGAGTTCTGCTCTCTCATGACGTCTAATGACTAATGAGGTCGCCGATATGAAGTACCTGGAAGTAGGTGGCAGCACAATCTACCTTAAATGAAAAACGTTTGTTTTGGGGGGTGTCCGGATACTTTTGATCACATAGTGTATTAGACCAGGTTCCACTGATCACAGTCCTTGAGGGAGGTGGACTTTTATTGCGGCAGTGTATAACGGAGATGTCAAATGAAAACGAGGCAGGTAAAAAAACTGCTTATTATTTCAAAAGTATTCGCCGTAACTGTTAAGAGGAGGTTTACTGTCTTTCGGTTCAAAAAATAGAATTTTTTAAATTGCATTTTGGGATCCATAAAAGTGTTTAGAATCTACTCCTGAAACGGTTTTCCCGAATACGGAACGGAAATGTTTGTTATTCGCCGTTGAACAAAAAAATTCACCTGCCTGAAATCGGCCTTTTTCAAGCACCAGTTTTTTTTTCTTTCAGAGGACGTGTTATTGTACCGGTGCTTGGGAGGAAACGCACAAAATTCAAATGAAAGTTTGAAGGCGTGTGTTTGGAAGTTAGCCCACAAGCATTTGCATTCTGGTGCGAAGACTGTGGAGATTGCGACTTTCCTGGCAGTGAGCAGCTTCAACGAAGGGTATTCAGCAATTCTGAAGACCGTGACAACGGTGGACGTCCCCCTGGGACTCTATTCGACTCAGTTCGCCAAGCATTCTGACGACCACCGGATTCGAGCGGCCGAAAACCGCTTGTCACCGGCCGTACGAGCGGCTCTGGAGCAGCGCAGCCCAAATCGAGCAGAACGCCCTCTATGAGGAAGAGGAATGACTAGTTTATGGACCCGGAATAGCAGACAGAACGTAAGTTTCATAATAGTGCATTTATATGTAGTAAAAACGTTTTTCTCGAAATGACTTTTTTTTATCGCGCGGTATGGTAACTTCAAATCTACTGGACCGATTGACATGATTCTTTGTTTCCGACGAAGCTAACTAAATTTTCTAGGAGTTGTACGACTTTTATTCCGATCCATTAACTATAAATATTTTTGCTTGGCCGACGAAGTCGAAAAATCGATTAAAAAAAGCCCTATTTTTTTCAAATGGCCGCCATTTTTTTCCTATGGTCCAAATAACTTAAGCGAGGTACATATCATAAAGAACCTTGTATACTTCGCAAACGTCAACTCAATTTTGATTTCAGACGAGCCGGGTGACCTGTGACATTCCGCGCGTGGAGGTCTGCATGGAAATTTTGTTTCGTTCCGATGTCACGTCCGCGTTTCCTCTTCGACATTTCCGGCCGAAAAAATTCCAGTTTGTAGAGGAAATATCAATAAACACTTTGACCACATTTGACATTGATATCTATAACATATCCCGAGAAGAAAATTCTGAAAGGATATTCTTTCTTCGGGCCAAAGATGGTAAACCTCCCCTTAATAAATGTATCCCACTGTGAGACAAGATCGTCAGTGAGAACGAAATATATCACGACAGCACTGTCGCATAAAATATTATCGGACTTCTTGCCGAGTCAGTTGAGGGTAAAACCACGAGGTTTCGATAATTAACTCCATCGGCTCCATCAGGAGTAACTGACAATCTAAGCCGCTGCTGTGGTGGCCTTGTAGAGCCCATAGACGGCTTGTCATTGGTCGGCAATTACGTAATGATGTCACAGATGGCGGCTCCGTTTGCGCTGGTGGCACCTGCCAACGAGTTAAAATTTCGTAGAGTGGCTATAGGTCCGCCATGTTTGAAGCAAATTGAAGTTTTGGCCGCCATGTTTTCTTTAGTCAAGGCATTCGTCTGCTGTGTCCCGCCCCCTTGTAACTGCGTTTGACTTACTTGAAATAGCCCATACTAGCTTTATTTTTTCTGAAACAAGCAATAGACAGCAGTGATTTCAGTGTACACTGACAGCAAAAGGGGATGTTTTTGTCGAAATATGGCTAAACTTTTCGATGTAGATAACACTACAAGACAACTCAAATAAGTCTGTCCATCCACTATAACGTTACTTGTTGCCCATAAATTAATGCAATTAGAGCAGGTACCACCAGAATATTACGGTAAAACTTCTAAACATGCTGTGGTTAACTATTAGAAACAGTAACGGGCGCAGAAATGCGATATTTTTGTCGCTATTTCAAAGTAAACAGTCAAAGCCTCAAAAACCAGTACACTGTGAACGAGAATTTATTCGAAATATGTGTTACAAGTAGTTAACACAAGCATGTTGTTGTGGTCTTCAGTCCTGAGACTGGTTTGATGCAGCTGTCCATGCTACTCTATCCTGTGCAAGCTTCTTCATCTCCCAGTACCTACTGCAACCTACATCCTTCTGAATCTGCTTAGTGTATTCATCTCTTGGTCTCCCTCTACGATTTTTACCCTCCACGCTGCCCTCCAGTGCTAAATTTGTGATCCCTTGATGCCTCAAAACATGTCCTACCAACCGATCCCTTCTTCTAGTCAAGTTGTGCCACAAACTTCTCTTCTCCCCAATCCTATTCAATACCTCCTCATTAGTTACGTGATCTACCCACCTAATCTTCAGCATTCTTCTGTAGCACCACATTTCGAAAGCTTCTATTCTCTTCTTGTCCAAACTAGTTTTCGTCCATGTTTCACTTCCATACATGGCTACACTCCATACAAATACTTTCAGAAACGACTTCCTGACACTTAAATCTATACTCGATGTTAACAAATTTCCCTTCTTCAGAAACGATTTCCTTGCCATTGCCGGTCTACATTTTATTTCCTCTCTACTTCGACCATCATCAGTTATTTTACTCCCTAAATACCAAAACTCCTTTACTACTTTAAGTGTCTCATTTCCTAATCTAATTCCCTCAGCATCACCCGATTTAATTTGACTACATTCCATTATCCTTGTTTTGCTTTTGCTGATGTTCATCTTATATCCTCCTTTCAAGACACTATTCATTCCGTTCAACTGCTCTTCCAAGTCCTTTGCTGTCTCTGACAGAATTACAATGTCATCGGCGAACCTCAAAGTTTTTACTTCTTCTCCATGAATTTTAATACCTACTCCGAATTTTTCTTTTGTTTCCTTTACTGCTTGCTCAATATACAGATTGAATAACATCGGGGTCAGGCTACAACCCTGTCTCACTTCTTTCCCAACCACTGCTTCCCTTTCATGCCCCTCGACTCTTATAACTGCCATCTGGTTTCTGTACAAATCGTAAATAGCCTTTCGCTCCCTGTATTTTACCCCTGCCACCTTCAGATTTGAAAGAGAGTATTCCAGTTAACATTGTCAAAAGCTTTCTCTATGTCTACAAATGCTAGAAACGTAGGAAATGCCTTTTCTTAATCTTTCTTCTAAGATAAGTCGTAAGGTTAGTATTGCCTCACGTGTTCCAACATTTCTACGGAATCCAAACTGATCTTCCCCGAGGTCCGCTTCTACCAGTTTTTCCATTCGTCTGTAAAGAATTCGCGTTAGTATTTTGGAGCTGTGACTTATTAAACTGAATTTGGAATTGGAATTATTATATTCTTCTTGAAGTCTGAGGGTATTTCGCCTGTCTCATACATCTTGCTCACCAGATGGTAGAGTTTTGTCATGACTGGCTCTCCCAAGGCCATCAGTAGTTCTAATGGAATGTTGTCTATTCCCGGGGCCTTGTTTCGACTCAGGTCTTTCAGTGCTCTGTCAAACTCTTCACGCAGTATCTTATCTCCCATTTCGTCTTCATCTACATCCTCTTCCATGTCCATAATATTGTCCTCAAGTACATCGCCCTTGTATAAACCCTCTATATACTCCTTCCACCTTGAAACACGTATGTAACGTAGCAGCGATGGTGAGGCATGATAAAATCTTTATCGTGGTTAGTCTGCGCTTGACCGCGCGAGTGTTACGAGCAGTCGGTCAGTAGTCGTCGTGCAGTATACTCTGTCGGTAGCAGTAGCTCAGTTCAGTTGCGTCCAGTAGTCGGTCGGTAGTAGTCGTTCAGTACAGTTGCGAGCAGTCTGTCAGTGGACAGTATGTCGGTAGTAGCAGCCCAGTGCAGTTGTGTGTGACCAGTCGGCGGGCGTCGACATGGCATTCTGGTCAAGATACAGGACGAGGTATATTATTTTTAAATGCGCTCAGCTAATAATGTAAACTAACTGTAACTAATTTGTGCAATAATCGCCCCAATAATAATTTTGATTTCAAAGCGATTTTCAACAAAAGAACCAGTTAATTGAACCAACGATTCCCTTCCATTTCCTTTAAAGAAAAGTCTCAATTAAATTTAAAAAAAAATATAAAAAAAATAATATTTGCAATGCATTTCCTCCAAGCCGTGGCCAACAATGAGAGCAGAAATTTGACATGCACTTTCAATGAGGTAAGAAATTAATTATGATTTTTGCACAGGGCCAAAGACCGATATTTCGGTTTAATTGAGTTATCATTATCACTGAAGTTTCATTAGCATTAAATTGTCTCTCATTATTTTCGTGAGAGT